>NC_084576.2:16550000-16607500 GCF_033978685.3 Nerophis lumbriciformis
AATAGAGCGACGCCTCACAGTTTGCAGCAGTGAAAAAACATTGCCATTTTGGACCTGCCACCGTCCATTCTATGCAGCTTATGAGTCCTCCTGTAGCACCGGTGTCAAACTCAAGACCCGCGGGCCAGATCTGGCCCTCCACGTCATTTTATATGGCCCGCAAAAGCCTGGAAATAATATGTGTCAATAAAATACCTTATATTTTCTTTCTTTACTTTCTTATTTTCTTACTTTCTTTCTTTTTTTTTTCTTTTTTTTTTTTTTTTTTTTTTTTTTTTTTTTTTTGTTGTTTCTTACTTTTTTTCTAGTTTGACAGGGGAACAAAAGTAGTGTCCAATATTGCAACAAATATTATACTATCTAACTTTTTGGGTCAAACAAATACTTAAATATCTGCTTAATTTATGATTTTGAAGCAAGTTATCCATCAAATTGTACACTATAAAAACGACCAGTAGATTTTACTGTAAGGGACAAGTGGTACAAAATGGATGGATGGATGGATTTTACTGTAAAATTTAGGGAGTTTTTTGTTTACTGCATATTACTGTAAGTTGAAAAAAAAAAAAACGACCAACGTGTGTTTTGCTCAAAAAGGTTCATTATGTCTTCTTATTAATATACTCTTTCAAATTTTCTTGTAATCAGACCATATTTTCGGTAAATTAAATGGAATCTTTAGTACAGATTCTATCTAATTTATTTATTTATCAATTGTTTTGAAAGCAATGTTTCTTTTTTTTACAGTGAAATTCTGTAAAAAACAATGTTGTAATCAGACCATATTTACGGTAAATTATATGGAATCTTTACCTAAAGATTCCATCTAATTTATTTATTTATCTAATTTTTTGAAAGCAATGTTTGTTTTTTTACAGTAAAATTCTGTAAAAAAATATTGTAATCAGACCATATTTTCGGCAAATTATATGGAATCTTTACCTAAAGATTCCATCTAATTTATTTATTTGTAAAATTTTTTGAAAGCAATGTTTGTTTTTTTACAGTAACATTCTGTAAAAAAAAATATTGTAATCAAGACCATATTTTCGGTGATTTGAAATCTTTAGCTAAAGATTCCATCAAATGTATTTATCTAATTTTTTGAAAGCAATGTTTGTTTTTTTACAGTAAAATTCTGTAAAAAAAAATATTGTAATCAGACCATATTTTCGGCAAATTTGATGGAATCTTTAACTAAAGATTACATCTAATTTATTTATTTATCTAATTTTTTTAAAGCAATGTTTGTTTTTTTTACAGTAAAATTCTGTAAAAAAAAATATTGTAATCAAGACCATATTTTTGGTGAATTAGATGGAATCTTTAGCTAAAGATTTAATCTAATTAATTTATTAATCAATTTTTTTTTAAAGCAATTTTTGTTTTTTTACAGTAAAATCCTGCAAAAAATATATTGTAATCAGACCATATTTTCGGTAAATTGAAATCTTTAGCTAAAGATTCCATCTAATTTATTTATTTATCTAATTTTTTTAAAGCAATGTTTGTTTTTTTACAGTAAAATTCTGTAAAAAAAAATTATTGTAATCAGACCATCCATCCATCCATTTTCTACCGCTTATCCCTTTCGGGGTGGCAAGGGGTGCTGGAGCCTATCTCAGCTAAAATCGGGCGGAAGGCGTAAAATTCTGTAAAAAAATTATTGTAATCAGACCATATTTTTGGTAAATTAGATGGAATCTTTACCTAAAGATTCCATCTAATTTACCGAAACTATGGTCTGATTACAAGAAAAATTTAAAGCAATGTTTTTTTTTTTTTTTTTTTACTGTAAAAATCCACGGTTGATGATTTTATGGTACCACATTTTATTATGGTAAAAAACTGGCAGCTGAGCTGCCAAAATAAAATTAAACAGGGGGTACTGTATTTCGTTTTACAGTAATATGTTGTAAAAATAATAATAATACAAAAAAAACACCATATATTTTACAATAAAAGTCTAGCAACTAAGCTGCTGGTTTTTCTGTAAACACAGTGGTAAAATCCAATTTTTTTTACTCTTCACGTAAAAAAAATTAATATTTAAATTCATAGGCAAATTCATTAATTATTTACTGTTGCTTTTAATGTTACTGCGGTGTGGCCCTCAACGAAAACAAGTTTGGCTCACCTGTCCTATAGGAATCATGGAAGTAGAAATGGTTCTGTTCCAGGGTCAAACTGTTATCTTTTAACTCCGTTATAAGCAATTTTCAGCACTATATTATGGAAGTGTAAAAAGATGTTCTACAGTTACCCACAGTCCATTCTAGGAAGCGATGATGCAATTTCTCTCATAGGAAATAATGAAGGTAGAAATGGTCTGTTCCAGGGTCAAACTGCCATCATTCATTTCCATTTTAAGTACTTTTTTAACATTTTTAGCTGATGTACAAGTGTAAGAAAAAGTTTTAAAGTTGACCGCAATCAATTCCAAGAGACTGATGGTGCAATTTCTTCCTTAGGTAATAATATAAGTAGACGTGGTCTGTTCCAGGGTCAAACTGTCATCATTTTTCAGTTTTAAGTAGTACTTTTTTTAAATTGTCATACAAAGGTAAAAATGTTGTCTCAATTTCAAGTCGTATTTTATTTTTTTAAATTTGCATACAAAGTGTAAAAATAAGGTTTGCAGCTGAGCAAAGTCCATTACAGAATATCGTTGATGTCTCACATAGAAAATAATGAGGGTAGAAATGGTCTGTTCTAGTGTCAAACGTCACCATTTTGTCTCAGTTTTAATTAGTATTTGAATTAATTATTTTTTAAATAACATAAAAGTGTAGACATATGTTTTACAGTTGACTACAATCAATTCCAGGATAAATACAGTATGTTGCACTTCTTCCGTAGGAAATAATAGAAATAGATAAATAAATATAATGGTCTGTTCTAGGGTCAAACTGTCATCATTTTGTCTCAGTTTTAAGTAAAATATATATATTTTTTAACATTTTTAACTCTCATATAAGTGTAAAAATAAGTTTTACAGGTTGCCAACAAACAAAAAAACGGCTTAAAACAGACAAAATGATGACACTTTGACCCTGGAACAGATCATTTTACTCCCATTATTTCCTATGGAAGAAATTGCATCATCATTTTCCTGGAATTAATCGTAGTCAACTGTTAAAGTTATGTTTACACTTGTGTGATAATAAAAATAAGAATAAATACTAAAAAATGAGGCAAAATGATGACACTTTGACACTGGAACAGACCATTTCTACTCATTATTTTCTACGGAAGATATTGCATCAACGATATTCTGTAATGGATTTTGGTCAGCTTCAAACCTTATTTTTACGAATGTATGAAAATGTAAGAAAAAAAAAAAACTACTTGAAATTGAGACAAAAAGATGACAGTTTGACCCTGGAACAGATCATTTTACTTCCATTATTTCCTATGGAAGAAATTGCATTATCATTTTCCTGGAATTAATTGTAGTCAACTGTAAAAGTTATGTTTACACTTGTGTGATGATAAAAAATTAAAAAACATACGAGAAAATGAAGCAAAATGATGACACTTTGACACTGGAACAGACCATTTCTACTCATTATTTTCTATGGAAGACATTGCATCAATGATATTCTGTAATGGATTTTGGTCAGCTTCAAACCTAATTTTTACACTTGTATGAAAATGTACTGCGATGAGGTGGCGACTTGTCCAGGGTGTACCCCGCCTTCCGCCCGATTGTACCTGAGATAGGCTCCAGCGCCCCCCGCGACCCCAAAAAGGGAATAAGCGGTAGAAAATGGATGGATGGATGGTATGAAAATGTAAAAAAAAATAAAATACTACTTGAAATTGAGACAAAATGATGACAGTTTGACCCTGGAACAGACAATGTCTACTTATATTATTATCTAAGGAAGCAATTGCCTCATCAGTCTCCTGGAATTGATTGTGGTCAACTTTAAAACATTTCCTTACACTTTTATGTCAGCTAAAATATTTTAAAATATTACTTAAAATGCAAATGAATGATGACTGTTTGACCCCGGAACAGACCATGTCTACCTTCGTTATTTATATAGCAATTCTTTGTATCCTTTTGGATGATGCTACATATGTACAAAATAAACCATGTGATGTTGGTGCACCAGTCGAGGAAAACTTATTTTTAAACTTGTGTGATAATTAAAAAAAAAAAAAAATACTACTTAAAACAGACAATATGATGACACTTTGACCCTGGAACAGATCATTTTACTTCCACTATTTCCTATGGAAGAAATTGCATCATCATTTTCCTGTAATTAATTGTAGTCAACTGTAAAACTTATGTTTACACTTGTGTGATAATAAAAATAAAAATACTAAAAAATGAGGCAAAATGATCACACTTTGACACTGGAACAGACCATTTCTACTCATTATTTTCTATGGAAGACATTGCATCAACGATATTCTGTAATGGATTTTGGTCAGCTTCAAACCTTATTTTTACGCTTGTATGAAAATGTAAAAAAAATCAAATACTACTTGAAATTCAGACAACATGATAACGGTTTGACCCTGGAGCAGACCACGTCTACTTATAT
Organism: Nerophis lumbriciformis; assembly: GCF_033978685.3. Taxonomy (NCBI): domain Eukaryota; kingdom Metazoa; phylum Chordata; class Actinopteri; order Syngnathiformes; family Syngnathidae; genus Nerophis; species Nerophis lumbriciformis. Next base: position 16,554,560 of record NC_084576.2, read on the forward strand.
TATTATCTATGGAAGAAATTGCCTCATCAGTCTCCTGGAATTCATTGTGGTCAACTTTAAAACGTTTCCTTACACTTACTGTATATGTCAGTTAAAAATGTTAAAATATTACTTAAAATGCAAATGAATGATGACAGTTTGACCCCGGAACAGACCATGTCTACCTTCATTATTTACATAGCAATTATTTGTATCCTTGTATATGATGCTACATATGTACAAAATAAACCACATGATGTTAGTGCACCAGTCGAGGAAAATGATCAAACTGCATAAATAACATCCTGTAATTTATCTTGATAGATTGAAAATGAACACCAATGAGTTGACTGATGAACATTATCACATCATTTATTCAGAAAGTATAAATAACGACAAATAAAGGTAGAATACTATTGACCACAACATGTAAGTGTAAAAAAAACAACAACATTATGATTTGTACATTTTCCGAATGTGCTTGTTCTATTTTTAAAGGGGAACATTATCACAATTTCAGAAGGGTTAAAACCATTAAAAATCAGTTCCCAGTGGCTTATTTTATTTTTCGAAGTTTTTTTCAAAATTTTACCCGTCACGCAATATCCCTAAAAAAAGCTTCAAAGTGCCTGATTTTAACCATCGTTATATACACCCGTCCATTTTCCTGTGACGTCACATAGTGAAGCCAACACAAACAAACATGGCGGAAAGAACAACAAGGTATAGCGACATTAGCTCGGATTCAGACTCGGATTTCAACGACTTAAGCGATTCAACAGATTACGCATGTATTGAAACGGATGGTTGTAGTGTGGAGGCAGGTAGCGAAAATGAAATTGAAGAAGAAACTGAAGCTATTGAGCCATATCGGTTTGAACCGTATGCAAGCGAAACCGACGAAAACGACACGACAGCCAGCGACACGGGAGAAAGCGAGGACGAATTTGGCGATCGCCTTCTAACCAACGATTGGTTTGTGTTTGTTTGGCATTAAAGCAAACTTAACAACTATGAACTAGGTTTACAGCATATGAAATACATTTGGCAACAACATGCACTTTGAGAGTGCAGACAGCCCATTTCAGGCGCGCTAAGAACATATATTTTTCCACGATTTCAGCACTCAGGTTAACCATACCTAAATAGACACAAAATACTGCATTACACAAGACTACCCGAATTTACTCGAATGATTGAAAAAAATAAATGTTTTTAAGCTAAATTATTGGTAAACACAGTTTATTTATAATAATTTACGTAAAACCGCGAGTAATGAATAAAGTTTTCATCAATTAATATATTCTGTAGACATACCCTCATCCGCTCTCTTTTCCTGAAAGCTGATGTGTCCAGTTTTGGAGTTGATGTCAGCAGGCCAGGGAAGCTAGGGTCGATATTCTTCTCTTGATCATCTTCGGTGGCATACGGGACGGTTGCCATCTCTGTCGTAGCATAGCTTTCGTCGGTAAAGTGTGCGGAACAAACGACTGACCATTTCGTCGGCTTAATTACACAGCCTCGTATTTTCAACAAATTTCGTCCAATTTCTTGACACTTTCGCATCTTTGGGCCACTGGTGCAACTTGAATCCGTCCCTGTTTGTGTTGTTACACCCTCCGACAACACACTGTCGAAAGTGAGAAAATGGCGGATTGCTTCCCGATGTGACGTCACGTTGTGACGTCATCGCTCCGAGAGCGAATAATAGAAAGGCGTTTAATTCGCCAAAATTCACCCATTTAGAGTTCGGAAATCGGTTAAAAAAATATATGGTCTTTTTTCTGCAACATCAAGGTATATATTGACACTTACATAGGTCTGGTGATAATGTTCCCCTTTAAACAAAGATTCGAAGTTGTCCATCCATCCATTTTCTACCGCTTGTCCCTTTCGGTGCTGGAGCCTATCTCAGCTGCATTCGGGCGGAAGGCGGCGTACACCCTGGACAAGTCACCAACTTATCACAGATGCAAAGTTGTCTTTATTTTTAAGTTATCGTGCTGTGATTTTACCAGTTTGGCCCACTTGGGAGTAGAATTTTCTCCATGTGGCCCCCGATCTAAAATGAGTTTGACACCCCAGCTCTAAACGGTCATGCAAGTGTAAAAAGAAGTTCAGTCGTCGTACTGCAAATGTAAACAAAACATTTTCCCCGCACAAAATCCAGGGCGCTAATGCTAACTAAGCTACATTTCTCCATGACTCTGTAAATCACCGGGGGTGGGGGGGCAGTAGAAGAGATTGGGCGGGCCGGTGTCCGCGGCGCCGGTGATGGATGAGCCGTGGGATGGCGGCGAGAAAATGAGGAGCGAGGCGGAGGCAAATGGAAAGAGAAAAGTGAATAAAGATGGCGACGGCGAATATGTGGGTCAGCGGGCCCGCCTGCAGTCAGACGGCAGCGCGCTCGCCCAGAGACATCTTTGAAGAAGTTAAAAGATGGATGGCGCAATGAGCAGGGCGGTCTTGGCTTATGCACACTTGATGATGGGAATGGCAAGGATGGAGGGGGGTGGGGGATGAGGACAGATGAGACATTTATAGTCCTGCCACATACTAGCGCTGAAGCTAACACAGGAGCGTCAACATCCATTCATCCACAAACAAAATGGCGACAGGTTGGAGCCAGTCTCAGATGACTTTTAGAAGGCATCCTGGAATTCTCACCCATGTAGTCTCCAATTACCCAACATGCATGTTCGAACCCTGGATTCCATATCAACCACTTCCCACCATACTTGCCAACCCTCCCGATTTTTCCGGGAGACTCCCGAATTCCAGTGCCCCTCCCGAAAATCTCCCAGGGCAACCATTCTCCCGAATTTCTCCCGATTTTCACCCGGACAACAATATTAAGGGCGTGCCGTGACGGCACTGCCTTTAGCGTCCTCTACAACCTGTCGACGCGTCCGCTTTTTCACCATTCAAACAGCGTGCCGGCCCAATCACATGTTGTATGAGGCTTCTGCATACACACGAAAGTGACTGCAAGACATACTTGATCAACAGCCAAACAGGTCACACTGAGGGTGGCCGTATAAACAACTTTATCACTGTTACAAATATGCGCCACACTATGAACCCACACCAAACAAGAATGACAAGGGAGAACATCCGCACCGTAACACAACATAAACACAACAGAACAAATACCCAGAATCCCTTGCATCCCTAACTCTTCCCAACCCAGCCCCCCCACACCTCATTCGGAGGTCTCAAGGTTGGCAAGTATGCTTTTATCCACCGTGCGGCCCACTATCGTTTATCGCTTTAGGATTTATAATAATAATAATAATAATAATAATAATAATAAATTGTATTTATAAGGCGCCTTTCTGGGCACTCAAGGAGACCGTACAAAATCACAACAATAAAATCAAATTGGATAAAAAAAACAACAACAAAGTGAAAAGAAAAGATGAATACGAAGGTCCTGAGTAGTTCTAAGTTCAATCCCGGGCTCGGGATCTTTCTGTGTGGAGTTTGCATGTTCTCCCCGTGACTGCGTGGGTTCCCTCCGGGTACTCCGGCTTCCTCCCACCTCCAAAGACATGCACCTGGGGATAGGTTGATTGGCAACACTAAAATGGCCCTAGTGTGTGAATGTGAGTGTGAATGTTGTCTGTCTATCTGTGTTGGCCCTGCGATGAGGTGGCGACTTGTCCAGGGTGTACCCCGCCTTCCGCCTGATTGTAGCTGAGATAGGCTCCAGCGCCCTCCGCGACCCCGAAGGGAATAAGCGGTAGAAAATGGATGGATGGATGGATAGATTACAATGAATAAGCAGTGTGTTTTGAGTCCTGATTTGAAGAGGGATATTGAATCTAAGTTGCGAAGGTCTGGTAGTAAAGAGTTCCAAAGATGTGGGGCAGAGCGGCTGAAAGCTCGGGCACCCATGGTGGACAGTTTAAATAAAGGGACAGTGAGATGGATGGATGAAGAGGATCTTAGGGAACGTGAGGGCGTGGCGACATGGATCAGGTCAGAGAGATATGACAGAGAGAGGTTATGGATGGCTTTGAAAGTGAGGAGAATTATTTTAAAGTGGATGCGATGTTTGATGTGTAGCCAGTGGAGTTGCTGCAGAACAGGGGTGATGTGCTGGATTGAAGGGGTTCTGGTGATTATCCGGGCTGCAGAGGTCTGGAGAAGCTGAAGTTTGTGAAGTGACTTGTGAGGGAGACCAAACAGGAGAGAGTTGCAGTAGTCCAGGCGAGAGGTGACCAGGCTATGGACTAGTATGGCAGCAGTATGAGGGGTAAGGGATGGGCGAAGACGATTAATGGTCCGAAGATGAAAGTAAGCAGACCGGGTAATGCTGTTTATGTGGGCTTTAAAGGAGAGTGTGCTGTCGACTTATAACAATATCATTGATAACCTTTTAAATGTATGGAGGGCCAAATGGGACCCAATTCAATAATTAAACTAGAACATTTTGATGGGCCTGCTATCTGTGCCCTGGACCTCTGGCCGGGGGTCGAAAGATGCGGCCGTATTTTTAACAGGGTGCCGAGTGTCTGAATCCGAGAGTTTTAGGTGTAACTGTACAAAATGAGCCACAGAGCAAATCTAAAACAGTCGCATGATTACATAAAAATGCTAACACTTAGCATGTGTGCTAACGAGTGCATGGTAACAGTCAGCGTGTTTCATATACCAAGTTATATGTCTCAAAGGTGTATGGCTGCTGAAATTGAACAAATAAAAAGTGTAAAAATAGATGAAAAAAGTTAGCAAGCCTGGCTAACATGCTATCATTTGCATGCTAGCAGTTAACAAGTGTCACATACCAAGTTGTATGACTCCGGGCTAAACGGTAGCAAAAGTAGATCAAAAAGTTAGCATGCTAATGTTAGCATGCTAGCAAGCTAACGTGAGCATGATAATAGTTAGCTTGTGTCACATACCAAGTTATATGACTCTTAAGGTTTATGGCTAAGAAATTAGAGAAAGAAAAAAAAAAGAGTACAAATAGCTAAAAAAAAAAAGTTACCACTTTATTGTTAGCATGCTAACATAAACAGTTAACAAGTGTCACATACCAATTTTTATGACTCTAAGGTAAACGGTTGCAAAATTAGCTCAAAAAGCTAGCGCTTTAATGTTAGCATGCTAACGTAAACATGCATACAGTTAGCACGTTCCAAATACTGAGGTATATAACTAAGGTTACTAAAAAAGTTAGCACTTTATTGTTAGCGTGCTAGATATATAAATAATAATAAACTTTGAAGTATGAGTAATAATAATATGGGCGCTGGCAATGCAGCAGGCCCATAATAAATCAATACATCCATCAATATCCTACTCAGTGGCCTAGTGGTTAGAGTGTCCGCCCTGAGATCGGTAGGTTGTGAGTTCAAACCCCGGCCGAGTCATACCAAAGACTATAAAAATGGGACCCATTACCTCCCTGCTTGGCACTCAGCATCAAGGGTTGGAATTGGGGGTTAAATCACCAAAATGATTCCCGGGCGCGGCCACCGCTGCTGCCCACTGCTCCCCTCACCTCCCAGGGGGTGATCAAGGGTGATGGGTCAAATGCAGAGAATAATCTCGCCACACCTAGTGTGTGTGTGACAATCATTGGTACTTTAACTTTAACTTTAACTTTAATATTTTGATAGTTACTTAAATGTGTCCTTTAAAAATCATTATATATATTATATATATATATATATATATATATATATATATATATATATATATATATATATATATATATATATATATATACAGGTAAAAGCCAGTAAATTAGAATATTTTGAAAAACTTGATTTATTTCAGTAATTGCATTCAAAAGGTGTAACTTGTACATTATATTTATTCATTGCACACAGACTGATGCATTCAAATGTTTATTTCATGTGACAATCATTGGTACTTTAACTTTAACTTTAACTTTAATATTTTGATAGTTACTTAAATGTGTCCTTTAAAAATCATTATATATATTATATATATATATATATATATATATATATATATATATATATATATATATATATATATATATATATATATATATATATATACAGGTAAAAGCCAGTAAATTAGAATATTTTGAAAAACTTGATTTATTTCAGTAATTGCATTCAAAATGTGTAACTTGTACATTATATTTATTCATTGCACACAGACTGATGCATTCAAATGTTTATTTCATTTAATTTTGATGATTTGAAGTGGCAACAAATGAAAATCCAAAATTCCGTGTGTCACAAAATTAGAATATTACTTAAGGCTAATACAAAAAAGGGATTTTTAGAAATGTTGGCCAACTGAAAAGTATGAAAATGAAAAATATGAGCATGTACAATACTCAATACTTGGTTGGAGCTCCTTTTGCCTCAATTACTGCGTTAATGCGGCGTGGCATGGAGTCGATGAGTTTCTGGCACTGCTCAGGTGTTATGAGAGCCCAGGTTGCTCTGATAGTGGCCTTCAACTCTTCTGCGTTTTTGGGTCTGGCATTCTGCATCTTCCTTTTCACAATACCCCACAGATTTTCTATGGGGCTAAGGTCAGGGGAGTTGGCGGGCCAATTTAGAACAGAAATACCATGGTCCGTAAACCAGGCACGGGTAGATTTTGCGCTGTGTGCAGGCGCCAAGTCCTGTTGGAACTTGAAATCTCCATCTCCATAGAGCAGTTCAGCAGCAGGAAGCATGAAGTGCTCTAAAACTTGCTGGTAGACGGCTGCGTTGACCCTGAATCTCAGGAAACAGAGTGGACCGACACCAGCAGATGACATGGCACCCCAAACCATCACTGATGGTGGAAACTTTACACTAGACTTCAGGCAACGTGGATCCTGTGCCTCTCCTGTCTTCCTCCAGACTCTGGGACCTCGATTTCCAAAGGAAATGCAAAATTTGCTTTCGTCAGAAAACATGACTTTGGACCACTCAGCAGCAGTCCAGCTCTTTTTTTCCTTAGCCCAGGTGAGACGTTTTGCACGCTGTTTCTTGGTCAACAGTGGCTTGACACGAGGTATGCGGCAGTTGAAACCCATGTCTTTCAAGCGTCTCTTGGTGGTGGATCTTGAAGCACTGACTCCAGCAGCTGTCCACTCCTTCTGAATCTCCCCCACATTTTTGAATGGTTTTTTTTTCACAATCTTGACCAGGGCGCGGTGATCCCTATCACTTGTACACTTTTTCTGACCACAGTTTTTCCTTCCCTTCGCCTCTCCATTAATGTGTTTGGACACAGAGCTCTGAGAACAGCCAGCCTCTTCAGCAATAACCTTTTGTGTCTTTCCCTCCTTGTGCAATGTGTCGATGGTTGCCTTTTGGACAGCTGTCAAATCTGAAGTCTTCCCCATGTTTGTGTAGGCTTCAGAACTGGACTGAGAGACCATTTAAAGCCCTTTGCAGGTGTTTTGAGTTAATCAGCTGATTAGTTTGTGGCACCAGGTGTCTTCAAAATTTAACCCTTACACAATATTCTAATTTTGTGACACACGGAATTTTGGATTTTCATTTGTTGCCACTTCAAATCATCAAAATTAAATGAAATAAACATTTGAATGCATCAGTCTGTGTGCAATGAATAAATATAATGTACAAGTTACACCTTTTGAATGCAATTACTGAAATAAATCAAGTTTTTCAAAATATTCTAATTTACTGGCTTTTACCTGTATATATATATATATATATATATATTTATATATGTGTATATGTATATGTATATATATATATATATATATATATATATATATATATATATATATATATATATATATATATATATATATACATGTATATATATATATATATATATATATTTATATATATATATATATATATATATATATATATATATATACATGTATATACATGTATATATATGTATATGTATATATATAGAGGTTATTTATGCGTTTGTTTACTTATGAAAAAATAATTCTATAAAATTATCAGGGTTTTTTTTCATTCCCGTGGTATCATATATATATATATATATATACATATATATATATATATATATATATATATATATATATACATATATATATATATATATATATATATATATATATATATATATATATATATATATATATATATATATATATATATATATATATATATATATGTATATATATATATATATATATATATATGTATATATGTATATATATATATATATATATATATATATATATATATGTATATATATACATGTATATATATATATATATGTATATATATATATGTATATATATATACATATATACATGTGTATATATATATATATATATATATATATATATATATATATATGATACCACAGGAATACAAAAAAAGACCTGATAATTTTATAGAATTATTTTTTTGATAAGAAAACAAATGCATAAATAACCTCTATCACAACAATTAAGAGAACCACAATTAATAATATGATGATGATAATAATAAATAATATAAATTGCAACTAAGATAAGTTATATGAGGTAGTGCAAAAAAATATGTTTACTTTTGCAAATGATTATCGTATCCGGATACAATGTTTCAGTATCGATACTCAAAAAAGTATCGATACTTTTGACAACAATTAAATGTATACATTCTACATTTCAACCCCTGAAAATGATTGAAAACGATTTCAATCCGTGTCATTCTATTTATTGATTAGGGGTCATCTCACAAGACGATACAGGGTATTGGGTTCACGCAAACTATTCCCAACTAGTGCTATGGATGGCAAACGACACGGGAAGCTCGGGTCTATATTAATCTCTAGGTAATCACTGAATATTAACTAGGCGTCTAATTACAGACCCCTGGAGGTGTTTTTAATGACCTGCTCTCTGGAGGTTGCAGCAAAGCGACTATCAGGATTCATTACAGACATTATTAGATGAGCATTCATTAATGAAGGTTCTGGGGCCTCCTGGGGGATCCTTGAGGACTTCTTTTTTCCCTCATAATTATCACTCACATAAAACATCACATTGAGGACACTTTTTTTTTTGACTTTGTACTGCTGGAATCACTTGCACTGATTCCGACACGCACACATTTTTTTTAATCTCAGGAAAATGAATGCACTTTAAAGCTATTCTAATACAGACTGAACATAATGTTAGTAAAGTTATTGTTTGTCGTAAGTTTGTCTAAGTGTCTTTCTTTTCCGTTTTATTTAAAGTTAATGATAAAATGTTATGCAGAGGTGTACTTATAACATTTTTACAGACAAATAAAATGTGTGGCATCTTCTACCTTGCTCTGAAATTGCTCTGAAATGCAGCACCCAACAAGAAGGGCGAGGTTGCCGTGCTGGGAGAGTGAGGGGGCTAAATAGGATTGTTTTGCATGGAGGAGCAGGAGAATAGCAGACGACATGAGCTTCACACAAAAGCAGTTTTCTTTAACATTTCAGACCGCAAAGCAGACAAGATATAGTTGATGACATATGTGAAAAACCGGCGTAATGCTCACACAGGCATAAAGGGAAATGAATTGGCCGATCAGCTTTAAACGGTTACACAATTAGCTCAAAAAGCTTGCACTTTAATGGTCGCATGCTAACGTTAACACGCTAACAGTTGTTTTTAGCCAGGCTTAAAAAAGTGTGTGAACGAAATGAGACGTTAAGCACCGAGCTGCGTGAAAGTATGGCTGAGCTACAACAGGAGGTAATCTCGCAGGTTGGAGCAATCTGCTGGAAATATTATAAAGGTGCGTACCCATTCAATTGGCCCCTTTATTTATTTATTCGTAAATAGCGTCGCCATGGTAACATGAAATGTTCCCACCTTAAAGTACACCCATCGGCACGAACGATACCTTTCCGACGGTATAACATATGTGGGGGTTCGTTGGCCGGTTCGTCTCGTATTAGACGTAAGAGAAACGTGCGGAACTATAATACAGTTTGAAGTATAGCATTAATAATATGAGCTGCTTGCATTGCGCCCATTCACTGCTGCTGGCATTGCAGCAGGCCCATAACTAGACAGCAATTATAAGAGATGTCCGATAATATCGGACGATAAATGCGTTAAAATGTAATATCGGAAATTATCGGTATCGTTTTTTTTAATTATCGGTATCTTTTTTTTTTTAATTTTTTTTATTAAATCAACATAAAAAACCCAAGATACACTTACAATTAGTGCACCAACCCAAAAAACCTTCCTCCCCCATTTACACTCATTCACACTCATTCACACAAAAGGGTTGTATCTTTCTGTTATTAATATTCTGGTTCCTACATTATATATCAATATATATCAATACAGTCTGCAAGGGATACAGTCCGTAAGCACGCATGATTGTGCGTGCTTCTGGTCCACTAATAGTACTAACCTTTAACAGTTAATTTGACTAATTTTCATTAATTACAAGTTTCAATGTAACTGTTTTGATATTGTTTTACTTTCTTTTTTATTCAAGAAAATGTTTTCAATTTATTTATCTTATTTTATTTTATTTTATTTTTTTTAAAGTACCTTATCTTCACCATACCTGGTTGTCCAAATTAGGCATAATAATGTGTTAATTCCACGACTGTATACTGTATATCGGTTGATATAGGTATCTGTTGATATCGGTATCGGTAATTAAAAAGTTGGACAATATCGGAATATCGGATATCGGCAAAAAAGCCATTATCGGACATCCCTAGCAATGATGATAATCAGCTCATTTTTAAATGTTGCAATAAAACATGAGATGTTATTATCAAAAACAATTCATATTTATCAACCCACGCAAAAGTACCAACAATTGGTACCGTAGAGTACCGATATCAATTCCCAGGTACCAGGAATTGGTACGGTATCGATTCAAATGTAAATAGGTTAATCCCCATTACCCATACTTCCCAACCTTGAGACCATCCGAATTCGGGAGATTGGTGGCGGGGGCGTGGTTGAGGTGGGGGGGCGGACTCGAGGTGGGCGGGGGGTGTATATTGTAGCGTCCTGGAAGAGTCAGTGCTGCAAGGTGTTCTGGGTATTTGTTCTGTTGTGTTTATGTTGTGTTACGGTGCGGGTGTTCTCCCGAAATGTGTTTGTCATTCTTGTTTGGTGTGGGTTCACAATGTGCCGCATATTTGTAACAGTGTTAAAGTTGTTTATACAGCCACTCTCAGTGTGACCTGTATGGCTGTTGATCAAGTTGTTGTGTTAAAGCGGCGTATATTATGTGACTGGGCTGGCACGCTGTTTGTATGGAGGAAAAGCAGTCCTGACGACAGATTGTAGAGGACGTTAAAGGCAGTGCTTTTTAAGGCACGCCCCCAAAATTGTTAACCGGGTGGAAATCGGGAGAATGGTTGCCCCGGTAGATTTTCCGGAGGGGCACTGAAATTCGGGAGGATTGGCAAATATGCCATTACCTGCTTTGTTAGCCGCCTTGGGCTAGCAATTTTTTTCCACAATTTAGAACAGTGGTTCTCAAATGGGGGTACGCGTACCCCTGGGGGTACTTGAAGGTATGCCAAGGGGTACGTGAGATTTTTTCAAAATATTCTAAAAATAGCAACAATTCTTTATAAATATAAATAAAAACCTACCTTTTTTTCCAAATAGTTCAAGAAAGACCACTACAAATGAGCAATATTTTGCACTGTTATACAATTTCATAAATCAGAAACTGATGACATAGTGCTGTATTTTACTTCTTTATCTCTTTTTTTCAACCAAAAATGCTTTGCTCTGATTAGGGGGTACTTGAATTTAAAAAAAATTCACAGGGGGTACATCACTGACAAAATGTCGAGAACCACTGATTTAGAACATACAAAAAAGGGAATCTGTTGGATGACGGGCAAAAAAACCCAAAATGCATATTTTTTATTAATGTTTTTTTGTGTTATGCTGGCATTTCAGTTTCAGTAAACTTGCGTCTGCAGTAAGTACAAATACCACCAAGTAGCTCCATCGGGACCTTTCACAACCTCGGTGAAGAGCGCTCACTCCTCGCAGGTCTTCATTGTCGTCTTCATTGTTCACCCCTCCCCCCGCCTGGCTGCTTTAAATGTCACAGACGGGCACGGCGAGAGATGAGGTCTGTGTTCTGGGTCACTACCGCGCGGCCCCCCGGACAGGAAAACGCCGCGATAACTCCCGAGCTGCGGACGCTCGGCCGCCACGTCCGGCGGCGAACCGGACTCGGCCGGCGGCGGTTTCCCGAGACGAAAAGTTCAAAGGCTGCGGAAATGTCAAAGCGTCTGTGACAGAGGCCATGTTTTATCAGGGACAACGGAACCCATCATGTCACAGTGATACGGTTTTTCCTGTTTCTTTTCACAACGCGACACAAAAATGTCAACTTGCCACAAACATTCAGCATCACATTGGAGAAGACGACAAAAAAATGTCTTTAGACGCACCTTTTCATCAACTAAGCTAAGACTAAGCAGTTATCTCCCCACCGCTATTACAACATTGGTTCTGTTGCAATAAACAGTAGAACCTCCATTTACAAACTTTTGGATTTACATACCACAGACCGAAGAAAATATTAGTTGGTGGGCGGACTGATCGACCTCTTTGCTCATCGTTTTGTGCTTTTTAAGTGTTTTTTGTTGTTGTTGCTTTTTTACAGCAATTTTCTAGTTGTGTTATCTCAATATTGTCAAGACGTGAACTTTGGCGGGGTTTGTTTTCCCGAGATGCAAAGAAATTGGAGCGGACATGGCGTGAAGGTAAGGACATGATTTAATAATAACTATAAAAAGGTACAAACAAAAAGCGCGCACAAGGCGGAAATGCAAACTTGACTATGAAACTAAAAACTAGCACAAAGGCAAAACTATGGACATGAAATAAATAACACTTACTGTGACCAGAACATACAGCATGAACTATGATGAACATGAGTAGCATGGGTAGCATGGGTAGTAGACGTAACAGAGGTAACAGAAGTAATGTCGCCAGGACGACCAACAGAAACTGACAGGCTTAAATAACAATGACATGATTGGCACCAGGTGCGCGAGTCCAAAACGTGAAACAGGTGAAACTAATAAGTTGTCATGGAAACAAAACAAACAAGAGTGCACAAACAAGGGACTAAAAAGAGTCCAAAACCCAAACAGAACATGATCACAGACATGACGAATATAGGTCCAAAGGAAGCAATGGACAAGCGATGTGGGTTTTGAAACATTCAGGAACTTCCCCTCCCTTCCACTACGTGCCAAGAAGGTTAACCAATTAAGTGAAGTGGATTTCTGTTTTATTCCTACTCATTGTAGCAACCGTGGTTATTAAATGTATAACGTTTTCGGATTTCCCACTGTGAGCGCGCCACAGGGCTAGTGATAGGGGTGTGCGTGTCGGCAGGGCGGCAGTAATGAGGACAGTGTTGTTACGGTTGGGTGGTGGCATGGTTATGCGCGGATCGTTTCCCCAAGATGCAGACGTAACTCCGGAGGCAGCAAGTAGGACAATTATTTATTATCCACAAATCAGGCAAAATGCAAAAGTGCCGATAACACGGGAAGCTAAGGAAAAAGCTAGTGGAAAAGCTTAGCATCAAAAGAGGAATCAGAAACTCGGATATACCAACGTAATGTTGCATGAAGCAAACAACACAGCCAGACCGAGTGTGGCGAAAGGCAGGAATAAATAACTCTCTGATTAGTGCCCGGGAGCAGGTGAGCGTCTTGAACACTATTCAGAGGCAGATGAAAATAATCAGCACCCATGGCAACCAAGAAACACAAACCCAGGGGTGCTGAAACAGAACTAAGAGAGTCTTAAACTAAAACAAAACATGATCCGGGCGACGGATCATTACACAGTTTTACCTAGTTGTGGTTTTGGCTTTATTCAAAAGAAAGTTGATCCATACAGCGATGTAAAGCACTTTATTTTGTGTTCAACGTCGACAAACCTTCACTTAAATATGCACTTTTGTCAATGCTGAGACCGATTATTCATATTTACATTGTTTCTATCGAGAAATTTGCTTCAATATACAAACTTTTCTTTTTATGAACTCTGTTCAAGAACCAACTAAGTCTGTACATTGAGGCTCCACTGTACTGTACTGTACTGTACAATATGACCATGGTGCTCAAAGAGTTTCTTTTACACTTAAGTTACAGTATACAGTTACAATATGATACTGACATCACATATTTTAACATATGATAATTTCCCCTTGCAACACGTCCAAAAAGAAGTAGGAAGAAGCACAACTTATTTAATCTTAACCTGTTTTTCAATTCACAGCAATTGCTAACACATATGTTCACTCCCTGTTCTCGTTTTGTAACACAATTTAAATCAACAAATCCGAAATACAACAGTTCCTTTAAAGCTCCACTTAAGTACTTTTCGGTTGATTTTGGCTCCGCCAATGGACCAAAGCGGTAGTGTTTTGCCAGGAGGAAGTCCACTGACATGATGTCCGCTGTAATATTGCCACAAATATTACGTCTCTAATGGCTATGCTGACGTTAAATAGAAGACACTATAAAAAAACGATCTTGGATTGCGCTACAAACATGACGCTACTACCAAGAATGTACCGGGGCGGATGCAGGTCCAAAGCAAAGAATAGTTTTTTTTCGAAGAAAATAGTGTGGAACTGCGAGCTATCACACTGGTAGCTATTCATTGCTACCAGGCAAATTTCCGATAGCTAACATTAGCATTAGCATTTTGATTTGAGCATTGAATGTCACTTACTAGTCCAGCAGGAACAGAGCCAAGGCAGAATCGATCTAAAATCCCTCGTCTTTGAGCTCACGCCACATGTGAAAGCCGAGGCAATGTTGATCCTAACTGTCCTATTATCCGGGTAGGCTCTGTTTTTCTGTTTTTGTCATCCTCGGACAAAACTTTTCGTTTCTTTGGTCGTTTTGGAGCTTCAGCCATGATAATTACATGTAGGCGTTCTCCTTCTACGTTAAGTTTTCTGGCGGCACGCAGGCATTCACATCGTCTTCCGTATTTTTAACGAATGACGAAAAGGGGGAGCCCATTTGTAGTTTTTTGCGTGCCAGGGTTCCTGCCACGCTCTTAAAAGTCACTAAGTGCCAGTAGAAGCGATACAGACCCCCTCAGGCCATGCCAGAGGTGTCATTCAACTAGTTGTAAGTCAATGTATCATCCCAAAAGTTATGAAAATATTTCATGAAGGTTGAAATTTTACTTAGTGCTGCTTTAACCCTTGGGGAGACCTGGGACCTTTGTGGGTGTTTTTATTGCCTTGAAGATGCCATCATTTAACATAATGTTCATTTTAAAGGTTAGCGAGATTAAATATTGCCAGAGGAGTTGTTAAGGAATTCATCTCAAAATTTGGAATGTCCGTTCTTGGCTAAGCCATTTTTAGCAGGAGCTACTGAGTGAGTATGCATTGGAGTTCCCTGGGACCCTTTTGTCCCCCATTGACTTCCTTTTATAGTGCCCATGTTTCAATATACTTTAATCCAGTTATTTAATCATTCTATGTCCATGAAAACCAAATTAATTCAAGCATTTCCCTTCAAAATATGTGCAAATGCTATGAGAGGTGTAATTTGACCCCTCAACCACTAGATACCGCCAGAGTACCATAGAGTTCCATATATTCATATTAGACGCATAGTGGCTTAGAATCTGCCAACAACTTAAATGTAATAAAACAACGTTGGTGAGTTCGTTTTGACCCAAGAATTGTGTGGATACGGTTACAAAAATATCGTGCGTGGCTACACAAATATTGCATACCATATTTTTCGGAGTATACGTCGCACCAGCCGAAAATGCATAATAAAGAAAGAAAAAAACATATATAAGTCGCATTTTTTGGGGAAAGTTATTTGATAAAACCCAACACCAAGAATAGACATTTAAAAGGCAATTTAAAATAAATAAAGAATAGTGAACAACAGGCTGAATAAGTGTACGTTATATGACGCATAAATAATCAACTGAGAACGTGCCTGGTATGTTAACGTAACATATTATGGTAAGAGTCATTCAAATAACTATAACATATAGAACATGCTATACGTTTACCAAACAATCTGTCACTCCTAATCGCTAAATCCCATGAAATCTTATACGTCTAGTCTCTTACCTGAATGAGCTAAATAATATTATTAGATTTTTTACGGTAATGTGTTAATAATTTCACACATAAGTCGCTCCTGAGTATAAGTCGCAACCCGGCCAAACTATGAAAAAAACTGCGACTTATAGTTCGAAAAATATGGTACTCTAACCCTGTTATTTAATAATTCTATTTCCATGAAAACCAAATTAATCCAAGCAGTCACCTCTAAGCTTCAGCCTTGTGTCAGGGACCGTCAGTATCAGTAGTAATTAAATTATATTATAATATATTATATCATGTTATTATATATTATATCATAACATATTAAAAATGATATATTATATTTTATTGTATTATATTATATTACATTATAATATATTTTATTATATTGTATTATAATATCTTGTAATATAAAACATTATATTATAATATAGTATATCTGATTATAATATATCATATATTATAATAATATCATATAATATTATACTAAATAATATGATAATATATTATTTTTTATTTTATATTATATTATATTATGATATATCACATTATATTAAATAATATAATAATTTGTATTATATTATATTATAATACATCATATATTAAATAATTGTACAATATATTATTTTATATTATATTAAATATCATATTATATTATATTGTATTATATTAAATCATACTATATCATATTATACCCTGAAAGGGACAAGCGGTAGAAAATGGATGGATGGATGGATGGATATATCATATTATATTAATCATTATTATAATTTATTATATTAATATAATATATCATACATTTAATAATATTATAATATATTGTATTATGTTATATTGTGTGTTATAATATATTATATTATATCATATAATATTAAACAATGTATTATATTTTATCATATTATATTTTGTTCTATTATATTTTATAGTATATAACAAATAACAACCTCTCTAAAATGATTGCTTGCTTCCAATAAACATACTCAGTAAATACAACACAATCACGTTATTTCTATCGCTGGAACCAAACATTAGGAGAAAAGTATCATGAGGCCTAATTAAGCGTTATGCGCTTTCAAGCATGTACTTCCTGTCAGGTAAGAATCGCATTGTTGGCTTTGACCTTTAGGAGTCTTACACCATTAGAGTTGATGTTTTACAATGCTCTAATGAGCATGATGTCACTTGGTAGAGTGCATACCTCCAGACTGTGTGAGAATGGGGGAAATAAGATAAATGCTACTTGACAGTTGGCAGATCACTCGTTATTGAGCTATTTCTATGGGGAAAAGCAGGTAAAAAGTGACAAAAATCAACACAGCTCACCCTGCTCCTGTGAAGTGTTGCACCCTGCAGTCTCCACACTGCTGCAGTTGCCCTCAGTCTCCTCTTGGATAAAATATCTCCTTTGTAGACACAGGAGAGGCTCGTTCGCCACGGTTGTTGTTATTTGTTAGCGTTTAATGCCGATGGGTTTTTAGCACTTTGCTTAGTTGAACATGACTGCTGTTAACAACACATTTGTTAACAACTGAAAACATTTACTATAGTGACTTAAAAAAAGGAAAAAAGGTGTTTATTTTATACGTATATTTCTTAAATACTTTTTAAAATTAAAAAGTAGTTTCATAAAACTAAACTTCTGTTGATATTTTCTTTCTAGTTACGATTATCACACACGCTAACGTTACTGTTACTGTTACTGTACGCTCCATGCTGCAATATCATACTCCGCAGTCTCACTTTTGCTGCAGCGCCCTATTTTACTTTCTGCCCTGTCTCCTATGGGATAAAATTGGTCTCTTTTTGAACAGGATTCCTCTTTCCGCCCCCCATACGCCACAGTCTACACATTGCTGCAGCTGCCCTCAGTCTCCTCTTGGATAAATGTGTCCCTTTTGTAAAAAGAGTGTAGAGGATACCCTCATTCTGCTAAGACAACCTGTTGCTGGACCTCCACAGTCTCCACTTTGCTGTAGCTGCACTCCAGTTTCCTTTCTAATAAACAATCCGTTTAGTAAAGAAGAATGTGCAGGTTGCCCTTGCTCATTTATTGTTAGTGCATTGTTCCACTTCACAGTCTCCACTTTGCCCGAGCTGCCCTCAATCTCCTCTTGGATATAATTTCCCCCATTTTTAAGGAATAAATACAGGTTACCCATTATTCTGCCAATATTAGCACACCTTGTTGTAGTGCTCATCGCTGTCTCCACTTGGCCGTAGCTGCCCTCAGTCTCCCCTTGGATACAATTCATATTTTTAGTAAAGACAAAAAAACATGTTACCCACTAATCCACTAACATTAACACAACCTGTTGAAGTGCTCATCACTGTCTTCACTTGGCCGTAGCTGCCCTCAGTCTCCCCTTGGATACAATTCATATTTTTAGTAAAGAAAAAAAAACATGTTACCCGCTAATCCGCTAACATTACCACAACCTGTAGTAGTGCTCTTTACTGTTTCAAAATTGCCGTAGCTGCCCTGAATCTCGTCTTGGATAAAATGTGTTTCTTTCATTTAAAAAAAGAAACTACGGTTTACACGTTATTTTGCCAATGTTAGCTGACCTTGTTACAGTGTAGGATTATACTCCCAAATTGCACTCAGTCTCCTCCTAAATAAAATGTGTCCTTTCAGGAAAGATGAACATCAATGTTACCTCACCCAGTTGCAGGGCACTGTTCTACTCCACTATCTCCACTTTGCCATTACTGCCTGTGGAGGGGGGCGTGGTCTGCGGGCCTGCCGCGGAGCGGGGTGTGTAAGGACCGGTCTCAAAGACAGCGGCAAGTGAGTAGATTGCCCAGCTTGTTATCTAATCACCTGTCGCCCTTATTAGCAGCAGCCGGGACGAGACCCCCCCCATACTTAAGTTTTTTTATACAGGTTACCCTCAATCTAATAGTGATGGGACACCGTGTTGTAGTGCTCGTCTCTCTCCCTCCACTTCACTGTAGTTGCCCTCAGTCTCTTTTTGGATAACATCTATATATTTGTTCATAGAAAGTACAGGTACAACCTGCTAACCTTAACTCACCATGTTTCTGTGGTGCCGAACCCCCCCTTTGCCACAGCTGCCCTTGATCTCCCCTTGGATAAAGTGTACCTCCTTGTTGTCGTTGTGACTGCTGCGTTCAATGCCACGTGGTTTGCGCATTTTCTTTTTTCACCGGCACTTATGAAAATAAGGACAATGTAATTTTTTGCTGAGCCTGTTGTAGTGCTCTTCACTGTTTCAAAATTGCCAAAGCTGCCCTGAATCTCGTCTTGGATAAAATGTGTTTCTTTAATGAAAACAAAAGAAACTACAGTTTACCTGTTATTTTGCTAACATTAGCTGACCTTGTTACAGTGTAGGATTATACTCCCAAATTGCCCTCAGTCTCCTCCTAAATAAAATGTGTCCCTTCAGTAAAGATGAACATCAATGTTAGCTCACCCAGTTGCAGGGCACTGTTCTACTCCACTATCTCCACTTTGCCATTACTGCCCTCAATCTCCTCTTGAATAGAATTCCCCCCATACCAAAAAAAAAATGTATACATGTTACCCTCAGTCTAATGGTGCTGGGACACCGTGTTGTAGTACTCTTCACTTTCTCCACTTCACTGTAGTTGCCCTCAGTCTCCTTTTTGGATAACATTTATATATTTTTTCGAAAAAAGTACAGATACAACCTTGTCGCTGCTAACCTAAGCTCACCCTGTTGCTGTGCTGCCAAATTCCCCCCCCCCCCCCCCTTTGCCACAGCTGCCCTTAATCTCCCCTTGGATAAAATGTACCTCCTTGTTGTCATTGTGACTGCTGCGTTCAATGCCACGTGGTTTGCGCATTTTCTTTTTTCACCGGCACTTATGAAAATAAGGACAATGTAATTTTTTGCCGAGCCTGTTGTAGTGCTCTTCACTGTTTCAAAATTGCCGAAGCTGCCCTGAATCTCGTCTTGGATAAAATTTGTTTCTTTAATGAAAAAAAAAAAACTACAGTTTACCTGTTATTTTGCTAACATTAGCTGACCTTGTTACAGTGTAGGATTATACTCCCAAGTTGCCCTCAGTCTCCTCCTAAATAAAACGTGTCCCTTCAGTAAAGATGAACATCAATGTTAGCTCACCCAGTCTACTCCACTATCTCCACTTTGCCATTACTGCCCTCTATCTCCTCTTAAAAAATATACAGGTTTCCCTCAGTCTATTAGTGCTGGGACACCAGTTGTAGTGCTCTTCACTCCCTCCACTTCATTGTAGTTGCCCCCAGTCTCCTTATGGATAACATTTATATATATTTTTTTGAAGAAAGTACAGGTACAACCTTGTTCTGCTAACCTTAGCTCACCCTGTTTCTGTGGTGCCGAAATCCCCCCTTTGTCACAGCTGCCCTTAATCTCCCCTTGGATAAAATGCACCCCCTTTGTTGTCATTGGTTGGCATGTGTCGTTGAGACTGCTGCGTTCAATGCCACGTGGTTTTCCGCGCTTCCTTTCTCACCGCCACTTACTAAAGTAAGGACAATGTAATTTCTTTGCATTATTATGGGATGGGATGGAGAAAAGTGGAAATAGGAGTTGAGGTCTACAGTGTGAGGTTGGGTAGAGGGCTTTGTGAGGGAAATAAAACCGCTGTCTGAGCAACCCCGCCCACGTAATCTAATTCCGATGATTGGATTTCCATGAGATTTCTTGGTGATATTTTTTTTGTTGGAGCGAGACAAAAATCTGCAAGTCCTGAGCGCGACAGGGAAGGAGGGGGGTAAGCTAATTACGTCCCCTGAAATAAGACATCATTTTTGACATTTTAGTCCCCCTCGACTCTGCCGTCTTTTTCGTTCCCTTCCTCCGCTTCGCTTCATTCTACCAAATATACGCTAGGTTTGAGTCACCACATTGTACAAAATGCTCTCCAGAGTGGATTAATCCTAAAAGGTCAGCCTGATGTCGGACTTTATTCATTGTTTTTTGAGGTGAGTGTCTGTGCGGTAATACGATTAGCATAGACTTCCTGTCAGCGCTAACTCCCCCTGCTGGTGACCTTCAGAAATGTCAATATGGCCCCCGCCTGTTTTGTCAGTTATTCAGCTCAGTCTTGGTGACTGCATAATGCAATTATTAAAATAGAATAAAACAGCAGCACTGTACAGCTCGAGGCTGTTTGCTAATTGTAATATGTGCCGCCAAGATTAGCTAATGGAACACTACTTTCCTAAAAATGTGGCGATGATGACTGCGCGGGGAAGCAATAATTTTCCCCCTGCTTCCTGCAGTCACTCTTGTCATTAGAATAATCACATGCATCGTATTATATTTACATACTTCTAGCACACTTTTGTCTTAACAGCTTATCATTAAAGGATGTGTTGGCGTGCCACAGGTCACATTTTAGTCCTATGTCGAAAAAAAATTGAATTATTGTAAATTGACTTAGACTCGGGGCCACATTCAGTGCTTTTATAGGCATACATTTGCGTAAAATCAAATAGTACCAAATTCCGATATATTACGGTTGCCGACTCCGCACTTGGCGGACAAAAAGGTCTATTCGTAGCTGAATCCCTCGAAGTATTGTTGCAATTTTCCATGCAGACAAAGGCGCCACTTTCGAAAATGTGCCAACTTGATGCTAATTTACATGGGATATGCCGTATACATGCGACCGATTAGCATTAGCCATTTTACATGGCGATTTCAACACCTCCAAATGTTCAGTTCAGTTTCAGTTTATTTGGAACATGCATGCTATACAATGTAATGCTTAAAAGAGAACTGTTTGGATATATTTAGTGTTAAAAAAAGTTATATAAATATATATGTATATATATGTGTGTGTATGTATGTATTAGAGATGCGCGGATAGGCAATTATTTCATCCGCAACCGCATCAGAAAGTCGTCAACCATCCGCAATCCACCCGATCTAACATTTGATCAGAACTGCATCCGCCCGCCATCCGCCCGCACTCGCCCGTTGTTATATATCTAATATAGACGATGCAAGGCATTAGTGAGGTTATAAAGCTTTTGCCTGTTAAAGAAAGGAGACTGATCCAATGCAGCACAGACATTCGCGTGCCACGCTGTCACGACCCAGACGCACACCAGTACGCAATCATATGGGAGCCGCGCTGAGCGCACCTCCAAGCGCGTCTCGCTGCCGGCGACGGCCGGGTATATGGGCCCGACGCTCCAGCGCCATCCATTTTCAGGGCTAGTTGATTCGGCAGGTGGGTTGTTACACACTCCTTAGCGGGTTCCAACTTCCATGGCCACCGTCCTAGCTGCTGTCTATATCAACCAGGGTGAGCCCCACCCCTTTCGTGAGCGCACTGCGCGCGGAGTGACCCCTGTTACGCGCCCCCGGCAACAGGGGTGGCGGGCAGGTAAGCTGCGCGGGCGGAGCGCGCGGAGTGACCCCTGTTACGAGCCCCCGGCCACGGGGGTGGCGGGCAGGTAAGCTGCTTACCTGCTGCGCGTGACGCCGGCCGCGGCGAAGGCGGACGAGGCGGGGTGTCGGTGCGGTGGGCGCGGTGGTGACCCTGGACGTGCGTCAGGCCCTTCTCGCGGATCGCCTCAGCTACGGCTCCCGGTGGGGCCCTCTCGGGGGAAGGGGCCTCTGTCCCCGACCCCGGCGAGGCGTCGGGGGCCTTCTCCGCTCCGTAAAAGTGTCCATCTCTTTTTTTTTTTTTCTTCTGTTGTGGCATATGCAGCAGGTGCCTGCTCGTTTTTCGTATGTGGGTAACAACATTTAACTATGTATATAGATTTCCGAATTGGTTTAACTGCCACCCGCCTGAATCTATTTAAAAACTAATTTTTTTTTATTTCAATCGCCCGACCCGACCCGACCCGACCCGCTGATAAAATCTAATTTTTTAAAATTTCATCCGCCCGATCCGCGGATAATCCGCGGACTCCGCGGTTGTGCCCGCAAACCGCGCATCTCTAGTATGTATGTATGTATATATATATGTATTAAGCACTGTATGTATGTATGCATGTATATATGTATGTATGTGTATATATGTATGTATATAAGTATATATGTATGTATGTATCTATGTGTATATATGTATGTATGTATGTATGTATATACGTATATATGTATGTATATAAGTATATATGTATGTATGTGTATACATGCATGTATGTATGTACTGTATGTATATATGTAAGTATATACAGTATATGCATGTTTGTATGTATGTATGTATATATGTAAGTATATATATATATATGTATGTTTGATGTTGTATGTATGTATGTGTATATATGTATGTATGTATGTATGTATGTATGTATATAAGTATATATATATATATATATATATATATATATGTATGTGTGGGAAAAAAAAATCACAAGACTATTTCATCTCTACAGGCCTGTTTCATGAGGGGGGGTACCCTCAATCATCAGGAGATTTTAATGGGAGCATTCGCATACCATGGTTTATATAGGGCACAGAGTGGGTGGGTACAGGCTGGCCTAGGGGCGTGGTGATTGGCTCGTGTTATGAGTATATGTATATGTATGTGTATCTGTGTATGCATGTATCTGTATATATATATATGTGTATGGTAACACTTTAGTATGGGGAACATATTCTAAGTAACGAAAGACTTAATTTAGAGTTATTTGGACACGAGGGGAACATATGAGGGTTAGGCTTAGGGTTACTAATAAGCATTGAGGGAATACTCTTAGTTAATGGCTTACTGGTTGTATAATAACGCCATGCAGAATAAGGCATTAATAAGTACTTAATAATGACTAATTAAGAGCCAATATGTTACTAATATGCATGTTAATAAGCAACCAATTAATGGTGAGTATGTTCCCCATACTAAAGTGTTACCATATGTGTGTATATATATATATATATATATATATATATATATATATATATATATATATATATATATATATATATATATATATATATATATATATATATATATATATATATATGAATGTGAGGGACACTCCGCACGGTTGCTAACAATCTTGATGTTTCCATTGGTGCTCACACAGACATCAAGCTCCCACACCATCTTACAGTAAATCAGTCCCACGCCCACGCGGGTGGCCGCACGGCTTCGCTCGCCTCATCCTACCACAGAACTCATCCAGTATGTGTGTGCGTGCGTGTGTGTGGTGCGCACTTCATCCAATCAGCAGGAAATATGGCCCCAGGTGGGCGGCGGCTGTAATTCACCTCAGCAGGGTGCAGGCGTCGGCGACTCTGCTGTTGCAGGCAAAGGGAACGCCGCGGCCCAGTCCTCATCAGTCATTTCTGGGAGCTTCTCCCGTGTCACTCCTTCACTCGCCACGCCTGGTCTTGAATTATTCACCCTGGACAGAGGCAGGTTGGCATGTTGGCTGGTTGGTTTGTGATTTACGGGTCATTGCAGAGCCACCCGCTGCCAGCATAAGTCAAAGGCAGCGGACGCTGCTACCTTTGGCAGCACGCAAACATGGCGGCGAAGCTTCCAGGAGGGTTGAAGCATCTTTGACCAGCATACTCATTAGGGATGCACTATATTATTTTGCTTTTCAATGCAAATATACCCATACATTTGTGTGTATTATTTCATAAATGACAGTGTAGTTTGTGCACACTTGGAGGTAAGAAAAGTAGATTTGACAACCTGTACCTGTAGATTTGTCGGTACTGTCCTCTTCATGATGACATCACAGATCGCTTTAGCCCTAGGGTCGTCTCTGGCAAACTTTTTACACTTTACAAACACTTGGGTAGCTTCTTCAGCAGCACGCGTCGTTGTAGGATTTTAACATTACAGCCCTAGCAATGCTGGCATCTCAGGTGGCTGATAAAGATGTGTTGAAGCGTGATGTTTTTTTTTTACCTCCTCGCAAAATGTTTTGTGAAATGTCTATCTGTGTTGGCCCTGTGATGAGGTGGCGACTTGTCCAGGGTGTACCGCGCCTTCCGCCCGAATGCAGCTGAGATAGGCTCCAGCACCCCCCGCGACCCCAAAAGGGACAAGCGGTAGAAAATGGATGGATGGAAATGTCTTCATCTGAAACAGTGAATAAGACCCACATGCTTGTTTTCATTGAGGGCCACATCTGTGTAACACTAAATAATATATGAATGTAAATATGGATTTGCCTCACAATATTATTACACAATGGCGATGCATTTTTTAAATCATTTTATTAATTAAATATTTACCTATTAATTGTTACTAGAGATGTCCGATAATTTCGGCCTGCGTTTTTTTTTTTATCAGTATCGTTTTTTTAATTTTTAATTTTTTTTATTAAATCAACATAAAAAACACAAGATACACTTACAATTAGTGCACCAACCCAAACAACCTCCCTCCCCCATTCACTATGCGTCCCTCATTCACACAAAAGGGTTGTTTCTTTCTGTTATTATTATTCTGGTTCCTACATTATATATCAATATATATCAATACAGTCTGCAAGGGATACAGTCCGTAAGCACACATGATTGTGCGTGCTGCTGGTCCACTAATAGTACTAACCTTTAACAGTTAATTTTACTAATTTTCATTAATTACTAGTTCTATGTAACTGTTTTTATATTGTTTTACTTTCTTTTTTATTCAAGAAAATGTTTTTAATTTATTTATCTTATGTTTTTTTTTTTTTTTTAAAGTACCTTATCTTCACCATACCTGTTTGTCCAAATTAGGCATAATAATGTGTTAATTCCACGACTGCATATATCGGTTGATATTGGTATCGGTAACTAAAGAGTTGGACATTATCAGAATATCGGATATCGGCAAAAAGCCATTATCGGACATCCCTAATTGTTACTATTAATTTATTTATTTTTAATATATTTTGACGTATACACATTTTTTTTGACAGATTTTACAGTAAAGAAACTGGCAGATGAGTTGCCAGATTTTTGCTGAACAATTTATTTTACTACATATTATTATTAATGGAAAAAATGGTACCACTTTTTTTCTTATTGTAAAATCTATTTTACTGTGTATCACTGTAATTGTAAAAACAATACCACAGTTTTTATTATTACAATAAAATTCTGGCGACTGAGCTGCCAGTTTTTTGTATTTTTTTTTTTTACTCTAAAAGTGTTAAAAGTACCACGTCAGAAAAAAAACAAGAACCACCATAATGACCAACATTAAAATACTGGACTGTAGAAGGCCTAAGTGTTCACTAAAAACACTATGTTTGTTTGAATATATAGGAAAATAAAACTAAACATGTAATTCTTTGAGAATCACTGGTCTAAAAGATATGCAATTGCATGCAGTGCATACATTTTTTTTCTGTCAAAATGGAAAGGACGAATGCATTTAGTAAGAAAAGATAAAGTATTGACAAATATTATATCTAGGCGTTTGCGGGCCATATAAAAGGATGCGCCCTAGTTTCAGCAGCACTCATGCACCAACATGCTTGACTGCAGGCAAGACACAATTGCCTTGTGTTGCCAACCACTAACAAAATTGTGCATCCAATCTAAAGTGCATCCAAGTCAACTTCCTATAGTAATATTCCTTCAAAACACCTAAAAATTAGGACTTTATTGTCGTTTTTCGGAGCATCAAGTGAGTTAGCGATCAGACATCTGCTTGTTTTTTTGTAAGAGCGAGGCCGTGTGAGCCAAACGATGTTGTGTAACAGACTGTTAACCAAATTAATAATACAGTCAAAAGTCTACTTGACCTTTTTAATCCGTTCCGCTTCAAATCGTCTCTCCATGCACTTTGGGGATGTCTCATTATTGCTGCTAGAATTGTTATTATTAATATTGTTATGGCAAGGCAACCAAGAATATAATTTTAAAGGCTCATTAAGAGGTGCACTGATGAGCACACTAATGAACAAACAAATATATATATATATATATATATATATATATATATATATATATATATATATATATATATATATATATATATATACATATTTTGTAATTTAAAAAAAAAAATTTCATCTATTTATTTTTTTTATTTTTTATTTTTTATTTTTTTCAGTTTTCTGTTCTAAATCAAGTTTCTCTATACATAAAACTATATTTCATAAAAAATATACATTGGAACCCTATTGTTTGATCTTGTTTTACTAATTTTCTTACCACTTTTTTATGTCTTTGCTGAAAAACGCTCTGACTTATTTTCTGTTAGCTGAGCATTCCCAAATGCAATCCATGTTTGTTATTCTTTGTTTGGGTCACTACTTCTCAATTATGTTTAGTCATGGCCCCTTTGGGCACATCATTTTTGTTGATGCTCCCTCTAAATGGAAACACAATTGAGAACCTGATAACATAGTGATGTATATACATATTATATATGTATGTATGTATGTATATATATATATATATATATATATATATATATATATATATATATATATATATATATATATATAATTTGTTAGGTCAGGAAAAAACACAGAAGCTATTTCATCCCTACAAGCCTGTTTCGCAGGTTTCCTTGCTCTTCAGGGGATTTTATAAAATCTCAATGAGCTTCAAGAGGTAGTCACCTGAAATAGTATTCACTTCACAAGTGTGCTTGAAGCTCATCGAGAGAATACCAAGAGTGTGCAAAGCAGTAATCAGAGCAAAGAGTGGCTATTTTTAAGAATCTAGAATATAAAACATGTTTTCAGTTATTTCACCTTTTTTTGTTAAGTACATAACTCCACATGTGTTCATTCATAGTTTTGATGCCTTCAGTGACAATCTACAATGTAAATAGTCATGAAAATAAGGAAAAAACATTGAATGAGAAGGTGTGTCCAAACTTTTGGCCTGTACTGTATGTATATGTATATGTATATATATATATATATATATATATATATATATATATATATATATATATATATATATATATATATATATATATATATATATATATATATATATATATATATATATATATATATATATATATATACATATATATATATATATATATATATATATATATATATATATATATATACATATATACATATATATATATATATATATATATATACTTATATACATACATACATACATATATATATATATATATATATATATATATATATATATATATATATACAGTCGTGATCAAAAGTTGACATACACTTGTAAAGAACATAATGTCATGGCTGTCTTGAGTTTCCAATAATTTCTACAACTCTTATTTTTTTGTGATAGAGTGATTGGAGCACATACTTGTTGGTCACAAAAAAAACATTCATGAAGTTTGGTTCTTTTATGAATTTATTATGGGTCTACTGAAAATGTGAGCAAATCTGCTGGGTCAAAAGTATACATACAGCAATGTTAATATTTGCTTACATGTCCCTTGGCAAGTTTCACTGCAATAAGGCGCTTTTGGTAGCCATCCACAAGCTTCTGGTTGAATTTTTGACCACTCCTCTTGACAAAATTGGTGCAGTTCAGCTAAATGTGTTGGTTTTCTGACATGGACTTGTTTCTTCAGCATTGTCCACACGGACTTTGAGGAAGGCCATTCTAAAACCTTAATTCTAGCCTGATTTAGCCATTCCTTTACCACTTTTGATGTGTGTTTGGGGTCATTGTCCTGTTGGAACACCCAACTGCGCCCAAGACAACGTGATGATTTTAGGTTGTCCTGAAGAATTTGGAGGTGATCCTCCTTTTTCATTGTCCCATTTAAAGCACCAGTTCCATTGGCAGCAAAACAGGCCCAGAGCATAATACTACCACCACCATGATTGACGGTAGTTATGGTGTTCCTGAGATTAAAGGCCTCACCTTTTCTCCTCCAAACATATAGCAGGATATTGTGGTCAAACAGCTCAATTTTTGTTTCATCTGACCACAGAACTTTCCTCCAGAAGATCTTATTTTTGTCCATGTGATGTCAGATGAAACAAAATTTGAGCTGTTTGGCCACAATACCCAACAATATGTTAAAACATTCAACCAGAAGCTTGCCAGAAGCGTGTGGAAGGCTACCAAAAGCGCCTTATTGCAGTGAAACTTGCCAAGGGACATGTAACCAAATATTAACATTGCTGTATGTATACTTTTGACTCAGCAGATTTGCTCACATTTTCAGTAGACCCATAATAAATTCACAAAAGAACCAAACTTCATTAATGTTTTTTGTGACCAACAAATATGTGCTCCAATCACTCTCGCACAAAAAAATAAGAGTTGTAGAAAATATTGGAAACTCAAGACAGCCATGACATTATGTGTATGTCAACTTTTGACCACGACTGTATATATAAATATATGTATATATATATATATATATATATATATATATATATACACACATATATTTATATACACATATATATATATATATATATATATATATATATATATATATATATATATATATATACACATATATATATATACACATATATATATATATATATATATATATATATATATATATATATATATATATATATATATATGTGTGTATGTATATAGCCCAGTCAATCAATCAATTAATCAATGCACCTTACAACATAACAAAGGTGCTCAAAGTGCTTTACAAGACAAACAAGTTAAAAACAAGTAAGAAGAGGGTCAAAATAAATACAATACAATTATATCCAAACAATACCAATCCTCATATAAAAAACCCCACCCGAATAAGCATGTTTTTGATTGTTTTTAATATTGTTTGTATTGTTTTTTTATTGTGTCATATTATGTCGCACGATATCGAAATCCTCTCCAAGATGATAGATTGAGAGTAGAACAGTGAAATAAGCTCAAAAGTGTATGCATAGACTGTAAATTGTTGTGTTTGGCAGTAAGAAATGTTTATTAGTAAAACCGCATGCTATTCATGTTGTCACTCCTTTATTTCACTGAACTTTGAAGAAATAACAAGGTTTTAATTCTAGGTGATCCTCCATGATGCATCCAGGTGCGCTATGGCCGCAGCCAAGAAAGCAATATTAGGAGATGTTGCACGCATGAGCAGCCAATTGACTGCAGGTAATTAATTTATCGAGTGGGTCTTTTATTTTGGACACTTAGACAGATGGACAACATGACAGACGAAATCAAGGTAAAGCTTTTTGACAACCTGTTTATGGGGTGTCACTTTGGATTTGAATCAAGGCTTGTTAGGCAGCACCGGGCCACGAGATAATTCACTTATTTATTTATTTTGTGGCTCTCATGGACCACATGCTGGAAGAGAGTTTTTTAATTGTTTCTCTCTCCACTTTTCTAAGTAAAGCAATGCAAATGTGTTAGTCTTTTTTATACAAATACACATAAGAAGATGGTGTCATGTGTCGGTGTCTGTTTACTTTTCGCTTTTGGTGAAGTGGCCCTCCTGCAGCTGAAAAATTATGTTTAAAAAAAAAAAAATCATACTAAACATAAGTAATCATACATTTTGTATTAATTGACTGATTTTTCACGATTTAAAGACTTGTTGGCTTTAAATGGCATGCTAAGAGTTAGGTAAAAAAAAAAAATCAGGAACATTGAAAGTTTTTACATAAATAATACTGTTTAAACTGTTTTTTTTTTTAACTTTTTAACTGCCTTTTTATCTAACAAATTGCTCTTAAGATAATTTGTATCCGCTTTTTCTATGTGCATATATATATATATATATATATATATATATATATATATATATATATATATATATATATATATATATATATATATAAATATACATACATATGTATAAAATGTGTGTGTGTATATATATATATATATTACGGATGTCCAATAATGGCTTTTTGCTGATATCCGATATCCCGATATGGTCCAACTCTTTAATTACCGATACCGATATCAACCCATATATGCAGTCGTGGAATTAACGCATTATTAGGCCTAATTTGGACAACCAGGTATGGTGAAGATAAGGTACTTTTTAAAAAAAATTATGAAATAAGATAAATAAATTAAAAACATTTTCTTGAATAAAAAAGAAAGTAAAACAATATAAAAACAGTTACATAAAAACTAGTAATTAATGAAAATTAGTAAAATTAACTGTTTAAGGTTAGTACTATTAGTGGACCAGCAGCACGCACAATCATGTGTGCTTACGGACTGTATCCCTTGCAGACTGTATTGATATATATTGATATATAATGTAGGAACCAGAATATTAATAACAGAAAGAAACAACCCTTTTGTGTGAATGAGTGTAAATGGGGGAGGGAGGTTTTTTGGGTTGGTGCACTAATTGTAAGTGTATCTTGTGTTTTTTATGTTGATTTAATAAAAAAAATAAAAATAAAAAACCCGATACCGATAGTAAAAAAAACGATACCGATAATTTCCTATTGTACATTTTAAAGCATTTATCGGCCGGTAATATCGGCAGGCCGATATTATCGGACATCTCTATAAGTAATCATACATTTTGTTTTAATTGACTGATTTTTCACCATTTAAAGACTTGTTGGCTTTAAGTAGCATGCTAAGAGTTAGGTAAAAAAAAAAAAAATCAGGAACATTGAAAGTTGATACATAAATAATACTGTTTAAACTGTTTTTTTTTTTACTTTTTAACTGCCTTTTTATCTAACAAATTGCTCTTAAGATAATTTGTATCTGCTTTTTCTATGTGCATATATATATATATATATATATATATATATATATATATATATATATATATATATATATATATATATATATATATATATTAATATACATATATATGTATAAAATGTGTGTGTGTATATATATATATATATATATATATATATATATATATATATATATATATATATATATATATATATATATTAGGGATGTCCGATAATGGCTTTTTGCCGATATCCCGATATTGTCCAACTCTTTAATTGCCGGTACCGATATCAACCGATATATGCAGTCGTGGAATTAACACATTATTATGCCTAGTTTGGACAACCAGGTACGGTGAAGATAAGGTACTTTTTAAAAAAATGTAATAAAATAAGATAAATAAATTAAAAACATTTTCTTGAATAAAAAAGAAAGTAAAACAATATAAAAACAGTTACATAGAAACTAGTAATGAATGAAAATGAGTAAAATTAACTGTTAAAGGTTAGTACTATTAGTGGACCAGCAGCACACACAATCATGTGTGCTTACGGACTGTATCCCTTGCAGACTGTATTGATATATATTGATATATAATGTAGGAACCAGAATATTAATAACAGAAAGAAACAACTCTTTTGTGTGAATGAGTGTAAATGGGGGAGGGAGGTTTTTTAAGTTGGTGCACTAATTGTTAGTGTATCTTGTGTTTTTTATGTTGATTTAATAAAAAAAACAAAAACAAAAAACGATACCGATAATAAAAAATTTATACCAATAATTTCCGATATTACATTTTAATGCATTTATCGGCATCTCTAATATATATATATATATATATATATATATATATATATATATATATATATATATATATATATATATATATATATATATATATACAGGTAAAAGCCAGTAAATTAGAACATTTTGAAAAACTTGATTTATTTCAGTAATTGCATTCAAAAGGTGTAACTTGTACATTATATTTATTCATTGCACACAGACTGATGCATTCAAATGTTTATTTCATTTAATTTTGATGATTTGAAGTGGCAACAAATGAAAATCCAAAATTCCGTGTGTCACAAAATTAGAATATTACTTAAGGCTAATACAAAAAAGGGATTTTTAGAAATGTTGGCCAACTGAAAAGTATGAAAATGAAAAATATGAGCATGTACAATACTCAATACTTGGTTGGAGCTCCTTTTGCCTCAATTACTGCGTTAATGCGGCGTGGCATGGAGTCGATGAGTTTCTGGCACTTCTCAGGTGTTATGAGAGCCCAGGTTGCTCTGATAGTGGCCTTCAACTCTTCTGCGTTTTTGGGTCTGGCATTCTGCATCTTCCTTTTCACAATACCCCACAGATTTTCTATGGGGCTAAGGTCAGGGGAGTTGGCGGGCCAATTTAGAACAGAAATACCATGGTCCGTAAACCAGGCACGGGTAGATTTTGCGCTGTGTGCAGGCGCCAAGTCCTGTTGGAACTTGAAATCTCCATCTCCATAGAGCAGGTCAGCAGCAGGAAGCATGAAGTGCTCTAAAACTTGCTGGTAGACGGCTGCGTTGACCCTGGATCTCAGGAAACAGAGTGGACCGACACCAGCAGATGACATGGCACCCCAAACCATCACTGATGGTGGAAACTTTACACTAGACTTCAGGCAACGTGGATCCTGTGCCTCTCCTGTCTTCCTCCAGACTCTGGGACCTCGATTTCCAAAGGAAATGCAAAATTTGCATGGTTGGGTGATGGTTTGGGGTGCCATGTCATCTGCTGGTGTCGGTCCACTCTGTTTCCTGAGATCCAGGGTCAACGCAGCCGTCTACCAGCAAGTTTTAGAGCACTTCATGCTTCCTGCTGCTGACCTGCTCTATGGAGATGGAGATTTCAAGTTCCAACAGGACTTGGCGCCTGCACACAGCGCAAAATCTACCCGTGCCTGGTTTACGGACCATGGTATTTCTGTTCTAAATTGGCCCGCCAACTCCCCTGACCTTAGCCCCATAGAAAATCTGTGGGGTATTGTGAAAAGGAAGATGCAGAATGCCAGACCCAAAAACGCAGAAGAGTTGAAGGCCACTATCAGAGCAACCTGGGCTCTCATAACACCTGAGCAGTGCCAGAAACTCATCGACTCCATGCCACGCCGCATTAACGCAGTAATTGAGGCAAAAGGAGCTCCAACCAAGTATTGAGTATTGTACATGCTCATATTTTTCATTTTCATACTTTTCAGTTGGCCAACATTTCTAAAAATCCCTTTTTTGTATTAGCCTTAAGTAATATTCTAATTTTGTGACACTTTTGGATTTTCATTTGTTGCCACTTCAAATCATCAAAATTAAATGAAATAAACATTTGAATGCATCAGTCTGTGTGCAATGAATACATATAATGTACAAGTTACACCTTTTGAATGCAATTACTGAAATAAATCAAGTTTTTCAAAATATTCTAATTTACTGGCTTTTACCTGTATATACACACACACACACATACATATATGTGTGTGTGTATTTGACCTCTGTTTTAAATGTTATATTTTATTCTGTCCTTTGCCTGTATTTCTTTGTGGTGTACAGCCCTTTGTTTTTCAACTGTGGTTGTTTTTAAAGGGCTTTATAAATAAAGTTGGTATGGTATGGTATGGTAATACTGCATTATAAAGTACATATGTATTAAGTAAACCTCATTTAATAGTACATTTTAGTTGTATTCCATGGGAAAACCGTTGAAGCCGAATATTTAGAACCACTAATTACTCAGTGGCCTAGTGGTTAGAGTGTCCGTCCTGAGATCGGTAGGTTGGGAGTTCAAATCCCGGCCGAGTCATACCAAAGACTATAAAAAAAATGGGACCCATTACCTCCCTGCTTGGCACTCAGCATCAAGGGTTGGAATTGGGGGTTAAATCACCAAAATGATTCCCGGGCGCAGCCACCGCTGCTGCCCACTGCTCCCCTCACCTCCCAGGGGGTGATCAAGGGTGATGGGTCAAATGCAGAGAATAATTTCGCCACACCTAATGTGTGTGTGACAATCATTGGTACTTTAACTTTAACTTTAACTTTAAAGTACTTCCTGTCATATTTTGAAAATGTTTGCTTCTTCCTCCCCACTTCCTGTTCGCACCTGTGTTCCACTATCAATCAGCCATGCCGATGGCAGCCATTTTGTGTTTTTAAATTTGGATCTGTTTGATTCAATAGTTGCATGTTTTATTGACCTCTTTTTGTTGACTCGTCTAGTCAAACAAATAGCAACATTAATATCAACATTTGGATACAAATGGAGGACCTTTTGGGATGCGGCACTAAAGAAGGATTTACAAAAGAAACGGGAGTCAAGGAGAGGACCCGACAACAGGTAAGAAAGCCAGAAAACTTCAGAAAAATAATGCCAAATACGCTAAGCTAAGTCACTTTGAATGAATGAATGATCTTTATTTGCCAATTGTGCATGTACAGGTACAGGTCCAACGAAATTTAGGTTGCTTCCCTGAGGTGCTTTGCATTTAAAAAAAAGAAGAAACCACACAATATACAGAAACAACACAATATACACATAATGCAATATACAATATGGCGTAAGACCACTCTAAGAGGCAATGTAAAAAAAAAAAAAAAAGACGAGACAGTATAAAGTAACTAGTAAACTGACTAGAGAGGAGTAATGCTGGTTCCCAGTGTGCTGAGGGGGTGGGAGTCAGTATTTCCTACCTCCTATGCTGTGCAGGCTTTTATTGTGGATTAAATATGTAAATAAATATGGTAAATATTGTCCAGTTGGCGTGTAGTCGCTGATTGCACACTCCTGGATCGTGATTGACCGGTGGCTTCGTCATGTTGCACGTGAGGGAGTTTTTTTTAAAATGTTTTTAATTATTTTATTTAATTTTTATTTTTTATTATGTCACTTGTGTTTGACTTGCAAGTATTGCTTGTCTTCCACTTCTTAACGTTGCTCTTTGCTCACAAACATCGGCCATTGTTATCCTTGATATCAGCGCTTTTTTTGTAATTTATTGTCATTAACTCATTAATTTAATGTCATTATTTCCATTTTGGCAGCAAAAAATGTGTCAT
Organism: Nerophis lumbriciformis; assembly: GCF_033978685.3. NCBI lineage: Eukaryota > Metazoa > Chordata > Actinopteri > Syngnathiformes > Syngnathidae > Nerophis > Nerophis lumbriciformis. The sequence goes on from NC_084576.2 coordinate 16,590,188, forward strand.
ACATGACATTTCATATGTTTTGAACTTTGATATACATACACAACTATTCAATTGTTATTGGTGTGAATCTTTGGGTGCCATTCGATTCCGATTCTTGGGGTGAGGATTTGATTCATTCATAATCGATACTCAATTCAACACAATTCTTGATTCAAACTGATTTTTGCAATGTATTATTTGGTATAACAACAACAACGCCTTAACAAAACAGCTTACAGGATACAAAACCTCCATTTCATTTCTGACGTGCACCCAAATAAGCATAGAGATGGCCTAAAAAAAAAAAAAAAATCCCATCCATCCATCTTCTTCCGCTTATCCGAGGTCGGGTCGCGGGGGCAGCAGCCTAAGCAGGGAAGCCCAGACTTCCCTCTCCCCAGCCACTTCGTCCAGCTCTTCCTGTGGGACCCCGAGGCGTTCCCAGGCCAGCCGGGAGACATAGTCTTCCCATTGTGTCCTGGGTCTTCCCCGCGGCCTCCTACCGGAAAAAAAAAAAATGTATTCGTCAAAAATAAAATACATTCGATTTTTGAAAATTACTAAAAAAAAATCAGGATTCGAATGTGATAAAAAAAAAACATTTTTTAGCACCCCTAATTGTTACATACTGTATGATAATTTGTAAAAATAACAATAAATACTTAAATATCTGCTTGTCACCTTGACTTACGATTTCAAAGCAAGTTATCCATCAATTTGTACCTACAAAAATCAAATAGCCAAATGCATAGGCAATAATATAATGAGGCGATTAGCCTTTTATATTCTTACATTCACTGTTACAAGCGGCCCTCTGAGGGCAGCCATGACTGCGATGTGGCCCTCCATGAAAACAAGTTTGACTCCCCTGGTATAGGATTATTGCGCAATGTAGTGTAGGAGGACGTGGAATGACGTGATGTGCCATAAGCGCCAGTGAGCACCTGTCTAAGCAGCTGGCCTCGTATAAACTGACTTTCACCTGTCTCGTCTCATTCATAGCTCCCGTACTGATAGCTGAACTTCCCTCCTCCCCCTCTCGCTTCATCGCCGTCGTCCTGCGAGAGACATTTGATATTTTGATGTTTCAGGATGTTCCCCGTGGCCGTTCCTGGTGTTTAGCCGACCCCCGAAATTCTCTTTCCTGTGGGAGATCAGAGGTTGGTCTTCTTTAATTGTCATATTGATTGTGTTTTTACACAGTCAGTGATTTCCCTAATGTCTTTACAATCAAATGACATGATATGTATTCCTAAAACTATCATGGTTATCGGGTTTGGCAGTTTTGAGAGACGTCGCAGGAAATCAACTTGGTTGTCTGTAAAGATGCGTATTTACGTCAACGTCCCCCAGCAAGAGTTTGTATTTATGAGTGTATTGAAGGAGAAAACCATAAGAGAAGGGATTTGTACAGGTTCTTGTTTCGGTTTTGATTTAGTTCCAAAACGTTGTTCTTTGCCTTCTTCTAAAATGTCTTAGCCCTTGTGTAATGTTCATATTGTTGTTACTCAGCCAACGTTTGTGGGTCTGATGGACCCGTTGCATTTTGTGGCTTTTAAAGGGGAACATTATCACAATTTCAGAAGGGTTAAAACCATTAAAAATCAGTTCCCAGTAGCTTATTATATTTTTCAAAGTTTTTTTCAAAATTTTACCCATCGCGCAATATCCCTAAAAAAAGCTTAAAAGTGCCTGATTTTAACCATACACCCGTCCATTTTCCTGTGACGTCACATAGTGATGCCAATACAAACAAACATGGCGGACAGAACAGCAAGGTATAGCGACATTAGCTCGGATTCAGACTCGGATTTCAGCGGCTTAAGCGATTCAACAGATTACGCATGTATTGAAACGGATGGTTGTAGTGTGGAGGCAGGTAGCGAAAACGAAATTGAAGAAGAAACTGAAGCTATTGAGCCATATCGGTTTGAACCGTATGCAAGCGAAACCGACGAAAACGACACGACAGCTAGCGACACGGGAGAAAGCGAGGACAAATTCGGCGATCGCCTTCTAACCAACGATTGGTATGTGTTTGTTTGGCATTAAAGGAAACTAACAACTATGAACTAGGTTTACAGCACATGAAATACATTTGGCAACAACATGCACTTTGAGAATGCAGACAGCCCATTTCAGGCGCGCAAAGAACATATATTTGTCCACGATTTCAGCACTCAGGTTACCTAAATAGACACAAAATACTGCATTACACAAGACTACTCGAATGATTGAAAAAAATAAATGTTTTTAAGCTAAATTATTGGTAAACACAGTTTATGTATAATAATTTACGTAAAACCGCGAGTAATGAATACATTTTTCATCAATTAATATATTCTGTAGACATACCCTCATCCGCTCTCTTTTCCTGAAAGCTGATCTGTCCAGTTTTGGAGTTGATGTCAGCATCTGCTTTGAGTGTCGCAGGATATCCACACATTCTTGCCATCTCTGTCGTAGCATAGCTTTCGTCGGTAAAGTGTGCGGAACAAACGACTGACCATTTCGTCGGCTTTCCCCACAGCCTCGCATTTTGAACAAATTTCATCCAATTTCTTGCCACTTTCGCATCTTTGGGCCACTGGTGCAACTTGAATCCGTCCCTGTTCGTGTTGTTACACCCTCCGAAAACACACCGACGAAAGTGAGAAAATGGCGGATTGCTTCCCGATGTGACGTCACAACGCTCCGAGAGCGAATAATAGAAAGGCGTTTAATTCGCCAAAGTTCACCCATTTAGAGTTCGGAAATCGGTTAAAAAAATATATGGTCTTTTTTCTGCAACATCAAGGTATATATTGACACTTACATAGGTCTGGTGATAATGTTCCCCTTTAAGACTGGAGTCACATTTGAAAAGATCAGATTCCAACCGGATTCAGGACTGCCTCCTGATGTTGCCTGAATCTGATGCCAAAAGATCAGATTTTAAGCACTTTGGAGTGTTTAGACTAGTAAAAAAAAATCTGATCTGTGTCACTTGAGGGCAAACAAATCCGATTTGGTGTGAAGTGTAAACATGACTTAATATCAGCTGGTAATATTGGCTGACTAATACTATCAGCCGATATTGACATACTGTAAGTAAGATCATATCATATTGCTATCGGTTTGTCTGACGGTATTCATTTCAGATTTGATATTGCCTGGATTTCAACCAAATTAATGGACAATCTCATCAAATTTGAACAGGCTCAGTATGTCTGAATCAGAAATGAGGTGCTGGACAGTATCAGCGTATCAACAGGGATCTGTTTGTAGCCATCTTTCTACCTTTACGTGATTGACACCTTCTTAACCAATGGCAATGGCAGAGAGAGTTTCTAGGGCGCACTTTAGCACGTAGAAAATGTGGGTGAGAAAGATGTCTGCTTTGGAATGACAGAGGCGAGTGAAACATCCATGGTGTGAAAGCTGTAATTGTGTTAAGACTTAGCTGTGCCGTGATTCATAGCGTGTCTCTCGGGGCTGCTTCATCACACTTTGCTGTTGATACCACCGAGGTTGGCTCTGGGGTGAAATACCATTATCTGGCTGCAACTTTACCTACCTGCCGCTGTAAATCTAGACCTCCTCCTCCCTTCTGTTGTCTGTGCAGCCCTGATGGTAGTTGACCATCCAAATGGGCAATTTCAAAGAAAAAATACATTTTGTGATTTACGTCCCGACCAAATAGTCTGGTGCGGTCCCTGACTCTGGGTTTGGCGTATTAGGCTTGCGTACGAACATAAACAGGTGAACAGCTGCTCCACTTGCACCGGAGACCTGGGTAGGTGGAGGACTGTGTCACGCACAACTGGGACAGCGAGTCCTCTCCTGAGTTGTGATAATACATTGAGCAAACAAGTCACTTTCTTTTGTATCCTTTGTGATATGCTGGCATAGAGTTAAAGTACCACTGATAGTCACACACACACACTAGGTGTGGTGAAATTACCCTCTGCATTTGACCCATGCCCTTGTTCCACCCCCTGGGAGGTGAGGGGAGCAGTGAGCAGCAGCGGTGGCCACGCTCTGGAATCATTTTGGGGATTTAACCCCCAATTCCAACCCTTAATGCTAAGTGCCAACCAGGGAGGTAATGGGTCCCATTTTTATAGTCTGTGGTATGACTCGGCCGGGTTTTGAACTCACGACCTAACGATCTTAGGGCGGACACTCTAACCACAAGGCCACTGAGCATGTTTAAATTTAAAAGATTGCAAACCAAATATTATATATTTTTCACATGAAACTCTAATCTGGCTGTAAGCAGGCTGCTGTATAAAAACATTTTGTTTAAGGTTACCTAATTATATTTATCTTAGGGGTAGGGATGTCCAATAATGGCTTTTTGCCGATATCCGATATTCCGATATTGTCCAACTCATTAATTACAGATACCGATATCAACCGATACCGATATATACAGTCGTGGAATTAACACATTATTATGCCTAAATTGGACAATTGGGTATGGTGAAGATAAGATACTTTAAAAAAATAAAATAAAATAAGATAAATAAATTAAAAACATTTTCTTGAATAAAAAAGGAAGTAAAACAATATAAAAACAGTTACATAGAAACTAGTAATTAATGAAAATGAGTAAAATGAACTGTTAAAGGTTAGTACTATTAGTGGACCAGCAGCACGCACAATCATGTGTGCTTACGGACTGTATCCCTTGCAGACTGTATTGATATATATTGATATATAATGTAGGAACCAGAATATTAATAACGGAAAGAAACAACCCTTTTGTGTGAATGAGTGTAAATGGGGGGGGGGGGTTGGTGCACTAATTGTAAGTGTATCTTGTGTTTTTTATGTTGATTTAATTAAAAAAAAATAAAAAAATTATACCGATAATAAAAAAAACGATACCGATAATTTCCGATATTACATTTTAACCCATTTATCGGCCAATAATATCGGCCGATATTATTGGACATCTCTACTTAGGGGTAATCAGAGGCATCCACCATCTAAAGTTGTATGCATCATTGCAACGACTATTTATTCAACTTTTGGCCATGCTTACTCATCTTCTTCTTCACCTTCTTTCTGATGCTCAAACATTCCTTTTTTTCTTCAGTCAGTGTGCAGTTTTTGGCGCACACAACCTTCTCAAAATCCCAACCGGTTTTCAAATACTCGGAACACGAGAAAAAAGTTCCTCATACTGAATCCTGATTGGGCATATTGGCTAATTCCAGTATAATTTGCAAGCAATTCCGAATGTAACAAAGAAATGGGCTTAGATTAGTGCACGTGCACGCTTTAATAATTTTTTCTTGCATGCAATGTTTTCTAAATTTGAACGTACACGTATATTTAGTGGGAAATTCACGCAACTCATAATACATGAGCCCCCGAGGTGCCTGTGTTAGGACGTACTTAAATTAGGTCAGGGGTCAGCAACCCCCGGCTCTTCAGCCTCCTTGTTGTGGCTCCCCGCTGAGCCTTTTTGAAAAGAGTTCTATAATTTCCGACGATCTCACTGCAAAAAGTCAGTGTTCAAAAACCAAAAAAAAAAAAAAAAATTAGGGGTATTTTACTTGAACTAAGCAAAATTATCTGCCAATAGAACAAGAAAATTCGGCTTGTCAAGACTTTCCAAAACAAGTAATATTAGCTTACCTCAATGAACCCAAAAATACCTTAAAATAAGTATATTCTCACTAATAACAAGTGCACTTTTCTTGGTAGAAAAAAAAAAAGAGACCTTTTTACTCAATATGTTGAAAAATATTCTTAAATTAAGTAAATGCTAGTGCCTTTATCTTGACATAATGATATGCGCTCTGCATTTTTTTTTTCATGCTTGAAGTAAGAAATTATTACTTTAAAAAAGTAGTTTTATACTTGTGAGTGTTGATGACACAGCTTTGCAACAGTTGATATTCTAGTTTCAAGCATGTTTTACTCAATATAGGTCATACAATCTCAGCTACAAACTGCAATATCTTACTGAGATCATTTAGGACCAAATCCCTTAAAACAAGTAAAACACTCTAACATAAATCTGCTTAGTGAGAAGAATTATCTTATCAGACAGAAAATAAGCAAATATTACTCTTATTTGAGATATTTAATCTTACTTAGATTTCAGTTTTTGCAGTGCTGTGAGTTCGTGAATGTGTACAGGCTGAGTCCTGACGGGTGATTGGATGAGTGCGAGAAAGTCAAGGTAAGCTAAACTTGAATACGTCACAAAAAAATAATGTTTTAATAAAATAGGGTGGACAAGGCAGCACGGTGGAAGAGGGGTTAGTGCGTCTGCCTCACAGTACGAAGGTCCTGAGTAGTCGTGAGTTCAATCCCGGCCTCGGGATCTTTCTGTGTGGAGTTTGCATGTTCTTCCCGTGACTGCGTGGGTTCCCTCCGGGTACTCCGGCTTCCTCCCACCTCCAAAGACATGCACCTGGGGATAGGTTGATTGACAACACTAAATTGGCCCTAGTGTATGAATGTGAGTGTGAATGTTGTCTGTCTATCTATGTTGGCCCTGCGATGAGGTGGCGACTTGTCCAGGGTGTACCCCGCCTTCCGCCTGATAGTAGCTGAGGGACTAAGCGGTAGAAAATGGATGGATGGATGGAGGGTGGACAAGTACCTTGACCTGTGCTCGCACTTAATGTTTAAACCCGGGGTCAGCAACCCGCGGCTTTTGTGCCGCCCTAGTGGCTCCCTGGAGCATTTTTAAAAAAGGATTGAAAATGGAAAAAGATGGGGGGAAATATTATTTTTGTTTTAGTATGTTTTTTGTTTGTGTACAAAGATGACACAAACCTTCCCAATTGTTAGAAAGCCCACTGTTTAATATGTTTGTGTGTATGCTTCACTGATGAGAGTATTTGGTGAAAATCGTTTTGTCCTACTAGTTTCAGGGGCTCTTGAACTCACCATAGTGTGGACTGTGACACAACATTTTGTTTACATGCAAAATCTTCCACTCCTTTGTCTCATTTTGTCCACCAAACGTTTTATGCTGTGCGTGAATGCACAAAGGTGCGCTTTGTTGTTGATATTGACTTGTTGGAGTGCTAATCAGGCATATTTGGTCAGTGCATGACTGCGAGCTAATCAATGCTAACATGCTATTTAGGCTAGCTGTATGTACATATTGCATCATTATGCCTCATTTGTAGGTATATTTGAGCTCAATTAATATTGTTTACTTTTATCCTCTTGGTATATAATTCAGTTTTGCATGTCTCATGACACATTATCTGTATGTAATATTGGCTGCATTTCAGGTAGTTGCGCCATGTTGTTCCAGACCACAGCAAACGTTACCTAGCTTGCCAACGATTGTAATAAATCGATTAAAAGAAGACAGCCTGCTGTTTCCTTTAACTTGGACACAAACATCTATACCTTTGGCCATTAAAAGACAGTAATTTCCAGGAGTTATCTCCCCTTCTGAGTAGCCTCAGATTTACTAATGTTTTTTAATGTTGTAAAAATGTATAGAATAAATATTGAATTTCAACATTTCTGTCAACGAAGATTTGCTTCAGCCTGCGACAGTCTTTTTGATAGTAGGCTATTATAGCTAATATAGACACTTTCATCATGTGTTGCCTTCATTATAAGACTCACGTACGGCTTTTCATTTTTTGCGGCTCCAGACAGATTCGTTTTTTTGTATTTTTGGTCCAATATGGCTCTTTCAACGTTTTTGGTTGCCGACCCCTGGTCTAAACTGTACTTTGACCCTTTTGTGCCATCTCTTTTATTCTGCTGTGTTACTGCAATTTGCTTGACTTTGGATTATTTCGATGTTTATTTTGACTTCTGATTATTTGTATTGATACCTTGAATTACTTGCAAGAGGGGCAACCACGTGTATTAAATAAGATGTCGTTTTGTCGTTGCGGGACAGCCATCGTGGTACAATTTTCCAAATGGTCAGACGAAGACCGACTCGTATGAAAACCCTGGCCCACCTCTACCAAGTTTGCCATACTTCGTATTTCGGAGGACTCACTAGCCAAGCAGGTCACGCTTTAGGTGTGAAATACGTACGAAACCTCCCAGATTATTTTATTCTGAAGGCTGTCTGAATAAAGCGAGGTGACTAGAACTAAAGATTAACAATTTGTTCTACAAAAAAGGAAAACGTACAAACATTAGCAATGGAGAGAAGACTGAGCTGTCGAAAGTCGGGCCAAATTCCCTGAAAATGGTCACTCTTCACACATGCTTTTGTCCACCTTACTGCCCAAACCCTTGCGGAGATGTTACATTGAAAGTGAATTAAGTTGTGTATTAGACACAAACACACTTCTGTCCACTCTCACTCTATCTGCACCTGGTTCATGCTATCACCATTGAAACTAGAGCTACGTGTGTGTGCGTACAAATAAAAAAACACGGTTTACAAGCAAAACGAAGGCCAAAGACATTAACTTCTAAGGCATTCCATTGTGCCCGAAGGTGGAAAAAATATTTCCTTAACAGCACGGTACAATTGGCTTTTTGCAGGGTTCTAAAACTCAATTTACTTGAGGGCAACCGCAGGTAGAGTTTGGGTGAGGCTAGGTCGCACAAAGCATTCACTTAAACACGTGTAAAATCTCACGACTAAAAAGAAAAAATTTAAAAAAACACGGCGAGATCATTGTGTTTATCTTTACAAGCAAAAACGAAGGCCAAGGAGAGGAACTTCGAAGGCATTCCATTTTGCCTGAAGGTGGAAAAACTTAGTTGGCTTTGTGCGGGGTTCTCAAGCTTAATAAGCTTTTTTTAGGGATATTGCGTGATGGGTAAAATTTTGAAAAAAACTTCGAAAATTTATAATAAGCCACTGGGAACTGATTTTTAATGGTTTTGACCATTCTGAAATTGTGATAATGTTCCCCTTTAACACTCAATGTGTAGCATTCTATCTTTGATTCATTCTTCAAATGTAGGCTATTTAATAGATTGTATGTTTCATCTTATGAAACCTCCGCATTGGTGCCTGTCTTTGCGTGTGTTTGTGTGTGCGCCGTTCATATTTGTTAGTGTTTTTTTTTTTTTTTTTTTACGGCATTGCAAATTGACGCTGCTTTAGAACATACTTGAATTGACGTAGACAAAGTTCAGCTGGCTGACTGTGGCTAAAATGAGAGTTAAAGTGATTTTTCACACAACTTCGTCTCGCTCTTGTTAGCTGGCTAGCAAGGTAGAAGCTAACAGTACTCTTACCCAGGCTTCGTACGCATCCTCCCTCCAAATGTCCGACATAAACGCTGGCGTATCACAGGTGTGTTGCCATAACATCAAGGTCCGCTTTGCAAAATGAGCAAGGTATTCATGTTTTTAACAAGAATAAGAGGGAATATCCTCGCAATATCCTATCACTGACGGTGTTTTTGCGAGTGATCTAATTCCCGCCGGGAAAAACAGGAGTGATGATGTCACCACTATTGTCGACAAATATAATTGTTGGCGCCAAATTTTAGCATCCTGATGAGAGTGCAGAAATATGACCATATCACACCAACTCTCAAATCCCTTCACTGGCTTCCTGTTCCACTCAGGATTGAAGTCAAAGTCTCCCTACTAACCCACCAGTGCCTCCATGGTAATGCCCCCCTCTACCTCAAAGAACTACTCACCCCCAAATCCTCCACCTGACACCTCCGCTCCGGACAGGCTAACCTCCGAGGACAAAGCTACGAACAATGGGAGACCGGGCTTTCTGCTCCGCCGCTCCCAGTCTGTGGAACGATCTCCCTGACCACCTGAGGGCACCACAGACTGTGGATGCTTTTAAAAAAGGCTTAAAAACCCTTCTTTTTGGAAAGGCCTTTTTTAGATATATGCATACTAGTTTTAGCTATTTAGCTGTTCTAGTTTTTATTTGTATTTATTTTTTATTATCTTTTTATTTTGAGACGCTGTAGCACTTTGAGGTTGTTTGCTCAATGTATAGTGCTTTTTACAAATAAAATCTATTATTATTATTATCAGCGTCGACTAATCATTGCCGCTCTAATGCTAACACATTTACGAGTGTCCGTGTTAGTATTATTAACTTACAATGGCATTTTTTTTGGTATTGTTTCAGTTTCACAAATTCCGTGGAGTTATTGAGTCTGTTTAGCTGACTGGAGAGCTAGCTTCCGCAGCTAATGGGTCCATGACGATGATCTCTGTTTTGTTTGATCAACTTCGGTGTTACAGACACCGTTTGGAAACAAGGTCTGCAAATAGAGATGTCCGATAATATCGACCTGCCGATATTATCGGCTGATAAATGCGTTAAAATGTAATATCGGAAATGATCGGTATCGTTTTTGTTTTTTTTATCGGTATGGTTTTTTTTTTTTTTTTAAATTAAAACAACATAAAAAACACAAGATATACTTAAAATTAGTGCACCAAACCAAAAAACCTCCCTCCCCCATTTACACAAAAGGGTTGTTTCTTTCTGTTATTAATATTCTGATTCCTACATTATATATCAATATATATCAATACAGTCTGCAAGGGATACAGTCCGTAAGCACACATGATTGTGGGTGCTGCTGGTCCACTAATAGTACTAACCTTTAACAGTTAATTTGACTCATTTTCATTAATTACTAGTTTCTATGTAACTGTTTTTATATTGTTTTACTTTTTTTTTTATTCAAGAAAATGTTTTTAATTTATTTATCTTATTTTTTTTTTTTTTTTTTTTTTTTAAAGTACCTTATCTTCACCATACCTGGTTGTCCCAATCAGGCATAATAATGTGTTAATTCCACGACTGTATATATCGGTTGATATCGGTATCGGTTGATATCGGTATCGGTTGATATCGGTATCGGTAATTAAAGAGTTGGACAATATCGGAATATCGGATATCGGCAAAAAGCCATTATCGGACATCCTTATTTGTAAATAAACATTTACAGAATATTTCTGTGTAAATAACACATTTCTGCGGCTTATAGTCCAGTACGGCTAATATATGGGGAAAAAAAACATTTCTTCCAAAATTTAGTGGGTGCGGTTTATATCTCGGTGAATAGTCAGGAAAATACTAAGTATTTTTTTGTTTTATTCTGACACTGCTGAATTCCCCAGGAAATGGGCAGATACATTTCTGCTTGCTTACAGAAAGTTGCTCTTTGTGTTGCTTAATAAGTGTTTGTTGTACCGTATTTTTCTAAGTATAAGTCGCTCCGGAGTTTAAGTCGCACCGCCCGAAAATGCATAATAAAGAAGGAAAAAAACATATATAAGTCGCACTGGAGTATAAGTCACAATTTTTGGGGAAATGTATTTGATAAAAGCCAACACCAAGAATAGACATTTGAAAAGCAAGTTAAAATAAATAAAGAATAGTGAACAACAGGCTGAATAAGTGTACGTTATATGAGGCATAAATAACCAACTGAGAACGTGCCTGGTATGTTAACGTAACATATTATGGTAAGAGTCATTCAAATAACTATAACATATAGAACATGCTATACGTTTACCAAACAATCTGTCACTCCTAATCGCTAAATCCCATGAAATCTTATACGTCTAGTCTCTTACGTGAGTGAGCTAAATAATATTATTTGATATTTTTTGGTAATGTGTTAATAATTTCACACAAGTCGCTCCTGAGTATAAGTCGTACCCCCACGGTACTGTTATTCTTGTGTTTGTACCGTTATTGTACTTGGTGTCCAGTAGGGCTGTACGCAATACCGGTACAAAATACTCACCTTGTACAATCAAAACAGTACTAAACTGCGTTTGTAAAATACTGGTACTTTTTTCTCACCCAAATGGAGCCGTTCGGCGTTGATGCTGCTGAGCTGAGGCGCCTGTTGAGTGTGTCAACACACACACAGCACACATACAAGCAGAAATGGTGGAGAGATGTAGAATGGCACAAAGCTGCAATTTTACTGGAATTGTTTTCCCCATTGACAATGAATGGCACATACAAAATCTACTGCATATCCCACATTTCTCATCTAATTTGAACTGTTCCACAATGCACATCATCCACTCACGCTGGACATTCATGCCAGCATGTTTGGAAAATTCCCTGATTACCCGGGATTACCAAGAATTTCCCCCACTGAAAATGAATGACCAATATACACACCTCTCTATAGCCCACATTTCTTAACCGATTCGAACCATTCCAACATCCACACACTCCACTCACCCTGGACATTCAAGCATTTAATTTATAATGTTTTGTATTTTTATACCGGGCCGGTATAGCTCGGTTGGTAGAGCGACCGTGCCAGCAACTTGAGGGTTGCAGGTTCGATTCCCGCTTCCGCCATTCGAGTCACTGCCGTTGTGTCCTTGAGCAAGATACTTTACTCACCTGCTCCCAGTGCCACCCACACTGGTTTAAATGTAACTTAGATATTGGGTTTCACTATGTAAAAGCGCTTTGAGTCACTTGAGAAAAAGCGCTATATAAATGTAATTCACTTCACTTCACTTAATTTCCACTCATGCATATATGCGCGTTCCAACATCCACACACTGCACTCATCCTGGACATTCAAGCATTTAATTTCCACTCACGCATATCGGCGATTCGGCGGCTCACACACATAGGGCATTCGCACAAAATTCCTCCCGGAATTGCAAATTCTACTTTCTTTAAAGCATAAAAAGTCCCAAATGAGATCTGTTTGTTTGAGGGAATCCCCATTCAGACTGTGGGCAAAATCTAACGAATGGGCTTCGACTATAAACATTCTTAATCGAAGACAGCCTTACCGAGAGTGCACCATTACTGTCTTAGGTGGTCATGTTTTGCCCATTGTTGGATTGCTGGTGACAGGTTATCAGGCATTTTAACGATGGCCATAATTGAGGATTAGCGGTTGACACCTTCCTCTGAGGGGGGACTGGCATTGTGTTAAATGGAAGATTTCTATCTCGCCGCTCCTGTGGATGAGACTTTAAGCGGCAGACGTCAACGCTGTCACCGACATATCAGGAGGGTTTGTCGCATTTTTGCCATTTTGTGTCTTGTCACGTTGACGCTGATCTTCGAGACGGAAATCCCGCGTCTGTCCGCAGAAGATGAAACGGTTTGATGGCTTGGCGGGAAATAGATAAGATGCGTAGATTGGCAGGGAAGTCGGTTAACCTTCCATCCGGTGCCGTGCTATGCCAGATAACTTTTAGGTAACAATATATTAAACTTGGGAGAACGCTACAGGATAGCAGCCTGTAATTTAGGATGGAAAAACTTGGCTAACAGCAAGGATGATTCTAAATGGAAGTTATCTCTAAAGACAAAAATAACTATTGGCAAAGTCGCTTTCATCAAGGGATTGTCTTGATTGAGGGCGGCAATATTATAACTTTTCTAACAATGTTCTAACAGTAACGTGTCCTTAGAGCCTGTTTGTGGAAGTAAAAATCCATCATCTCCCTCAATTGTTTGTTCCACTTTTGAAAAAAGTTACGGCTTTTAATGAAGGAAAAGCTAGCTGGTTGAGCTTGACAGAAGACTTTGTAAAAAAAAATTATAAATACAATAAATAAAATCAGGCTTCACAACTCATCTTAAATTACACTATCCGTCAGTCAGTCAGCTAAAGACAGGAGATCTCTCAGTTTGATCAATTAGTTTTTCTTAAAAAATAGGCAAACTTAGCCTGATCCTGTAACGTGAACGCAGTGTTAGCATGCAGCCCATAGGCGCCGATCTACATTTCTGCCAGTGGGTGCTCGGACGGGTAGTAAATCTGACGCTACTTTTCTGGGCTATGTCTACACTAAACGAATAATTATTTATCCTAAGCCCCGTTTCAGCCACACTAAACTATCGTTTAAAGGGGAACATTATCACAATTTCAGAAGGGTTAAAACCATTAAAAATCAGTTCCCAGTGGCTTATTTTATTTTTCGAAGTTTTTTTCCAAATTTTACCCATCACGCAATATCCCTAAAAAAAGCTTCAAAGTGCCTGATTTTAACCATCGTTATATACACCCGTCCATTTTCCTGTGACGTCACATAGTGATGCCAATACAGACAAACATGGCGGATGGACAGCAAGGTATAGCGACATTAGCTCGGATTCAGACTCGGATTTCAGCGGCTTAAGCGAAATTGAAGAAGAAACTGAAGCTATTGAGCCATATTGGTTTGAACCGTATGCAAGCGAAAACGACACGACAGCCAGCGACACGGGAGAAAGCGAGGACGAATTCGGCGATCGCCTTCTAACCAACGATTGGTATGTGTTTGTTTTTAAGTGTTGTAATGTTTTTAAGCTAAATTATTGGTAAACACAGTTTATGTATAATAATTTACGTAAAACAGCGTGTAATGAATAAAGTTTTCATCAATTAATATATTCTGTAGACATACCCTCATCCGCTCTCTTTTCCTGAAAGCTGATCTGTCCAGTTTTGGAGTTGATGTCAGCAGGCCGGGGAAGCTAGGGTCGATATTCTTCTCTTGATCATCTTCGGTGGCATAAGGGACGGTAGAAGCGGTGTGAGCCAAGACATCCAGGGGGTTTAGCTCGCTCGTCTGCGGGAACAAACTGCCGCCATTGCTTGCCGTGCTACCGAGGTCCTTTGTCCCTGAATAGCTCACACACTCCGGCAGATTCAATGGGGGTCTGGCGGCAGATTTCTTTGACTTTATCGTTGGAAATGCATCTGCTTTGAGTGTCGCAGGATATCCACACATTCTTGCCATCTCTGTCGTAGCATAGCTTTCGTCGGTAAAGTGTGCGGAACAAACGACTGACCATTTTCGTCGGCTTTCCCCACACCCTCGTATTTTGAACAACATTCGTCCAATTTCTTGCCACTTTTGCATCTTTGGGCCACTTGTGCAACTTGAATCCGTCCCTGTTCGTGTTGTTACACCCTCCGACAACACAACGACGAGGCATGATGTCTCCAAGGTACGGAAAACAGTCGAAAAAAACGGAAAATAACAGAACTGATTTGATTCGGTGTTTGTAATGTGTTTGAGAAAATGGTGGTTTGCTTCCCGATGTGACGTCACGTTGTGACGTCATCGCTCCGAGAGCGAATAATAGAAAGGCGTTTAATTCGCCAAAATTCACCCATTTAGAGTTCGGAAATCGGTTAAAACAATATATGGTCTTTTTTCTGCAACATCAAGGTATATATTGACACTTACATAGGTCTGGTGATAATGTTCCCCTTTAAGTTCCCCCTCCTCGGACAATTTTTTACACGGTTAAGTACGCCGTGTATTTCTTGAATCTCCGGCTCTTAGCTTTGTATGGACTCATTGATCGTTTACAAACTGAGTTCGGAGAGGAAGTGACACCAGAAAGACCGCGCCCCACACAGGAAGTGACTTCAGAAAGAACGCGCCACAGCCAGCTTCATAATAAAGCGGTTTCGTAACTCTGAGCTAACCACTGGAAATATGGAGGCGAGTCATCCAGACATGCCCGTGTTTCTCCTTCCGTCTGTACAGACGCTTGTGGAAATCACACATGAATACCTTAAGAGAAAGCGATTGCAGCTATGTCAGATACAACACTTCTCAGACAGCAAGAGAACTTTCGAATGTCCGGGTCAGCTGTGATTCTACTTACCGAAAAACTTTGTCCATTTGTCGAAGGAGAGTCAACGAGAATGCAGGCTCCCGTGGATGTGATTAAAAAAAAAAAAAAAAAAAAAAGGTAGCGCGTGCTTTGTTTTACCTGGCCGACGAGGGAAGACTACGGAAAACGGCCAATGCTTTTGGACTGGCAAAGCAGACTATCAGTTATTGTTCGCCATGTATGTCGCAAACTCAACGTCTCAGTCCAGAGTACATAAAGTCACCAAAAATGAATGGACAATGAAGGTGAAGGCAAAAGAGTGAGGATTGTCCTGACCATACTTGGCAACCTTGAGACCTCCGAATTCGGTAGATGGGGGGGAGGCGATTTGAGGTGTTGGGGGGCGGGGTTTGGTGATAGCGGGGGTTTATATTGTAGCCCGGAAGAGTTACGCCTGCAAGGGATTCTGTGTATTTGTTCTGTTGTGTTTATGTTGTGTTACGGTGCGGATGTTCTCCCGAAATGTGTTTGTCATTCTTGTCTGGTGTGGGTTCACAGTGTGGCACATATTTGTAACAGTGTTAAAGTTGTTTATACGGCTACCCTCAGTGTGACCTGTATGGCTATTGATCAACTATGCCTTGCAGCCACTTACGTGTGTCTGTAGAAGCCGCATACAACATGTGACTGGGTCGGCACGTTGTTCGTTTTGGAGAAAAAGCGGACGCGACGTCAGGTTGTAGAGGACCTTAAAGACAGTGCCATCACCGCATGCCCTCTATATTGTTGTCCGGGTGAAAATCGGGAGAAATTCGGGAGATTGGTTGCCCCGGAAGATTTTCGGGAGGGGCACTGAAATTCGGGAGTGTCCCGGAAAAATCGGAAGGGTTGGCAAGTATGGTCCTGACCAGATATCTAGACCACGAGATTGATTGTTGTAAAATGTTCTTCATCACATAGTGTACTTTCACGTGTTTATTAATGATTTGATTCATTTATGATGGCTCAGGTGTGATTCACTACAATAGGGCCCCACAGCACACTGGATTCCAGTTAATTGAAATACCACAACACTGGATATTGTTCAGATAAGTGACATTTAAGAACTTGCACACAAAGCAACACTGGAGGTGACTATGACGTGCGCATTTTCCACGCATGCGTACTAGGTCACGTTTGCGCCGGTGGACGTAGGGGGCGAGGGGGACTTAAACGACCATTGTGTGTGTGTGTGTGTGTGTGTGTGTGTGTGTGTGTGGACAAAGATAGGGTTAGGTGGGATTTACCCTGGATAACCTTAGCCGGCTTAGTGTAGAAGCATACTTGCCAACCCTCCCGAATTTTCCGGGAGACTCCCGAAATTCAGCGCCTCTCCCGAAAACCTCCCGGGATAAATATTCTCCCGAAAATCTCCCGATTTTCAGCCGTAGCTGGAAGCCACGCCCCCTCCAGCTCCATGCAGACCTGAGTGAGGACAGCCTTTTTTCATGACGGGAGAACAGGGTGACAAGAATTAAATCATCCAGACTAGAGATAAATTGTATTATTATGTTTATCTTACCTAAAAATAAATATATTTATTAATTTAAAAAAAAACTAAATACATTTTTACTATATTTTGCTAAAATATCAAAATTAATTGTATTTTTATTTGTATTTTTTCCTGACTCCTTACTACATCCAGCCATAGAATTATACATTAAAATAAACATATTTGAAATAATTTATTTTAAATTATCATAATAATTCATTTAAAATGACCATATTTAATTATTAAAATAATTGCTTGTTTATCAACAACTTTAGCATTTTATTCATTACATTTTGAAACTCTCAGAAGCCAAGTTATGTTA
>NC_084576.2:16612500-16665000 GCF_033978685.3 Nerophis lumbriciformis
TTGTATAGCGCTTTTCTACCTTCAAGGTACTCAAAGCGCTTTGACAGTATTTCCACATTCACCCATTCACACACACATTCACACACTGATGGCGGGAGCTGCCATGCAATGCGCTAACCAGCAGCCATCAGGAGCAAGGGGTGAAGTGTCTTGCCCAAGGACACAACGGACGTGACTAGGATGGTAGAAGGTGGGGATTGAACCCCAGCAACCAGCAACCCTTCGATTGCTGGCACGGCCACTCTACCAACTTCGGCACGCCGGTGCTGTTGATTCAACCGTCAAGTTTACACTGCACACCAAATCGGATTGTTTGGCCCTCAGGTGACACAGATCCATGGCCGTGACTACCATTGAGGACACCGAGGTCATGTCCTCTGTATTTTTTTCAAGTGACAAAAGGATGATAAATGTACTTCCTGTGCGCTGTACATCACATCGTCCTCTCCCAATATACAATCTTTGATCATGCACAGCCCGCTATAACTCCAACAATGTAACGCAAAGAAGTCCACTTTTACTTAAAACATTATCCAAACCGAAATGTGCTGTCAACATAACGTTAACATTAAATCATACATACACTATATTGCCAAAAGTATTTGGCCACCCATCCAAATGATCAGAATCAGGTGTCCTAATCACTTGGCACGGTGTATAAAATCAAGCACTGTTTCTACAAACATTTGTGAAAGAATGGGCCGCTCTCAGTGATTTCCAGCGTGGAACTGTCATAGGATGCCACCTGTGCAACAAATCTAGTCGTGAAATTTCCTCGCTCCGAAATATTCCGAAGTCAACTTTATTATAAGAAAAGTGAATAGTTTGGGAACAACAGCAACTCAGCCACCAAGTGGTAGGCCAGGTAAACTGACAGAGAGGGGTCAGCGGATGCTGAAGCGCATAGTGCAAAGACTTTTTGCACAGTCAGTTGCTACAGAGCTGTGACCTTCCAATTAGCCCACGCACTGTACGCAGAGAGCTTCATGGAATGGGTTTCCATGGCCGAGCAGCTGCATCTAAGCCATACATCACCAAGTCCAATGCAAAGCGTGGCATGCAGTGGTGTAAAGCACGTCGCCACTGGACTCTAGAGCAGTGGAGACGCCTTCTCCAGAGTGATGAATCACGCTTTTCCATCTGGCAATCTGATGGATCAGTCTGGGTTTGGAGGTTTCCAGGAGAAAGGTATCAGGCATGTGATTTTTGCGTCTAAAGTCGGAATTCCGTCTTTTTTAATCTTGGGGGGAAAAAAAATAATTATCTCCCGTTTTTTCCGTTTTTTTTTCCGACACTAAATCAAGATTCGGAGCGTAGTTTATATTACGCCGTAGTTGATTGGTCGATATGTTCCTTGTGACCAATCAGGACGTTAATAACGCATACTTGCCAACCTTGAGACCTCCAATTTCGGGAGGTGGGGGCTGGGGGGTGGGTGCGGGGGGCGTGGTAGGGGGCGTGGTTGGGGGCGTGGTTAAGAGGGGAGGAGTATATTTACAGCTAGAATTCACCAAGTCAAGTATTTCATATATATATATATATATATATATATATATATATATATTATATATATAAATAAAATAAATACTTGAATTTCAGTGTTCATTTATTTACACATATACACGCACATAACACTCATCTACTCATTGTTGAGTTAAGGGTTGAATTGTCCATTCTTGTTCTATTCTCTGTCACTATTTTTCTATCCATGCTGAACACCCGCTCTGATTATGCATTGCTGTGTGGCACGCACAAAAGTGCTTTCATCAAATGCACTAGATGGCAGTATTGTCCTGTTTAAGAGTGTCACAACATTGCTGTTTACGGCAGACGGACTGCTTTACTGTAGACGTTTTTTATATTGTGGGAAATCGGACTCAGGTCCGCATGGAGCTGGAGGGGGCGTGGCTTCCAGCTCCGCCTGAATTTCGGGAGATTTTCGGGAGAAAATTTGTCCCGGGAGGTTTTCGGGAGAGGCGCTGAATTTCGGGAGTCTCCCGGAAAATCCGGGAGGGTTGGCAAGTATGTAATAACGTCATCATTCATAATGGTTATTACCGCCATTTTCCATATGTAAACGATGTCGGTTCTCGAGAGAAAGGACGCTTTACGAGTAAAATAAATTGATAAACATGTCAAAAATAAGTTTCCATGGGACTGTATGGAAAGGGAAATCACTGATACTGTTGGGAAGAAGGAAGTTACGACTTTGTCCGGTGATTTTATTCGGAAAATCGATCGTCCCGGAAAGGTTTTGTGCACGTGGTGTCATGATAATATTGACTATGGATCACGAGGTTTCAAGGCTTTGGAAGTACATGCGAAACGCCAAAAACATATGAAACAACTTGAAGCAAGGTATGTTCTATTAATGATGTTTTCATGTCTTTAAACACTAAAATATTTTCTTCAAATGGTGCTGTCTTTGTTAATTTTAGCATCTTAAATTGGTGAAAAACCCGGAGCTTCGGGGGCCTTCGTCCCCCAGACCCCCGGAAATTTTTTTCTGTGTTTTTCATTGTGGTCAAATCACATGCCTGAGGTATAATTCGGACTGCATTGTGCCGAGTGTGAAATTTGGTGGAGGAGGAATTATGGTGTGGGGTTGTTTTTCAGGCGTTGGGCTTGGCCCCTTAGTTCCAGTGAAAGGACACTCTGAATGCTCCAGGATACCAAAACGTTTTGGACAATTCCATGGGATGGCACTTCAAGTTCATATGTGAGCAAAGGCAGGTGGCCAAATACTTTTGGCAATATAGTGTATGTGTCGGTATCAATCGTGTCAATCAGGTGCCTCCCCGCCCATATTCATGATTGCTAAAACGAAGCAGGTGCGGGGAATAGCGCTCAAAGGAAGACATGAAAATACCAACCGAACAGGAAAAGCCACTAAAATAGCAGCGCGAGACAAGAACTAAAACACTACACACAGGAAAACACCAAAAAACTCAAAATAAGTCACATTGTGATGTGACAGGTCGTGACAGTACACCTACTTTGAGACAAGAGCTATAGTGATGGTTGGTTATGGTTTGAATTCATATCCAACAATTGCCGGAATGACTTTTTACGGTCAATATCGGCGACTGAGTTTCATTTTTTTATGTTTTTCCGCCGGCGGTGTGCCTCCGCATTTTTTCAATGAAAATAAATGTGCCTCGGCTCCAAAAAGGTTGAAAGCACACAAAACGGTAGAGCAACTTTAATTATAGGTTGGTAGCATATCGCTACTGCATCAGGAAGCGTTATTGTACCAAAAATAATCTGAGGGAGAAACCCACTTGATCTGCGGAATTGTGCAAACACACCATGTTTGAGTACGGGCTACGAGGAAATATGTCGGGGAAATTGTCGAACGTGGCAAAGCTTGAACACGAGATTGAGAAACCATAACCGTGAAATGAAAAGTACCGGTTTCCTCTGTCTTTCAGTGGTCAACATTCGCCTTTTTAATAGGGGCGGCAGTATAAAGGAAATCACCAGGTCATATTTCGTCTGCAAATTATGCGTAATTACGGCTGACAAGCGCGGCGCTCTGTGGCATCCCGGCGCATACACAACAACAACGGGAAAGGCCGTTGCTGTGGGAAAAACAAAGTGCCTTGTGGTTTTATAAGCCCATTAAAATGTGAAATCCATTCTGAGCAGCAGATCTTCTTAACAAGCCTACGAGGGCCCGGCCTAATCCAGCCCCCGTTAAGGAGCCGAATGATTCGCGGAATAATTCGCACCGCCCCGACGGAAAGTACAAAAGGTAGCCAGAGAGATTGATTGATCGATTAAGACTTTTATTAGTAGGTTGCACAGTGAAGTAAATATTCCGTACAATTGACCACTAAATGGTAACACCCGAATAAGTTTTTCAACTTGTTTAAGTCGGGGTCCACTTAAATTGATTCATGATACAGATCAGTGACGTGCGGTGAGGTTGATGGCTGGTGAGGCACTGACTTCATCACAGTCAGATTTACAAACATATGAACCCCAAAGAGTATCTTATTCACCATTTGATTGGCAGCAGTTAACGGGTTATGTTTAAAAGCTCATACCAGCATTCTTCCCTGCTTGGCACTCAGCATCAAGGGTTGGAATTGGGGTTTAAATCACCAAAAATGATTCCCGGGCGCGGCGCCGCTGCTGCCCACTGCTCCCCTCACCTCCCAGGGGGTGAACAAGGGGATGGGTCAAATGCAGACAACAAATTTCACCACACCTGGTGTGTGTGTGACAATCATTGGTACTTTAACTTAACTTTAACTTTACACATACAAACTGTAGCACACAAAAAAGCCCATTTAATAAAAAAAACTTTATTATTGTCTTACCTTTACTTATAAATGAAGTCCATGCACCGCAACTAAAGCCCTCACTTAAACTTTCCACGTGCAAGATTGAATCTATTTAAAAAAGTGTAACCGAGGGTTTATAAATGTCGCCTATACTGTATGAAACTACAAAATAACAAACACGGAGGCTCCAGTTTACACGAGGACCACTTTATTTACCTTCTTTCAAAAACCTCCGCTCCACTCCGTGTCATCACTTCCGCTCTTAGCGCCTTCAAAATAAGAGCTCAAGGCATATACTGTATAACAGCGCATAACAGGAACTTAACATCACAAAGAGGAAAGCCCATGAAAATAGGTTACAAAAGTTATTTAATAAGAAGCCAAAAAGTGCAAAAACAATAATGTTCGTGTTGGAGGAGTTGTGAATTAGATACACCTAATGTTGTGGCCCTGCAGTCATTCACAACTCCTCCAACACGAACATTATTGTTTTTGCACTTTTTGGCTTCTTATGAAATAACTTTTTTAAATAGATTCAATCTTGCATGTGGAAAGTTTAAGTGTGGGCTTTAGTTGGTATAACAATTCTACGGCGGGGGTGCAGGAGGCGGGATTACTGGAGCCTCAGCCAGTGCGTCTTTTGCAGCCGTTTTATGATCGCTCAGCACAAGAAATACGTTACACACATACAGTTGTTGACAAAATACACTGTACATTATATACCTCAGCTAACTAAACTATGGAAATGTATAAAATAGTTCATATAGCAATACCGTCTCACTGCACAGCAGGCCAGCAGTTAGCCGAGTCCGGAATCCATGTTGAGGCACTGAGTGCCGTGCCTCAACTGACTGCTGTTCACCGCACCGTCTCTTCTCAGTATTTGAACGGCAAATGTGAAAATTCAGCGATTTTGAATAAAAATAATCTAAAACTGGTGAAGTTAAATGGAAAAAAACTTTATAGTATAATCACTGGATACATATAACAATTTAATTATTTTTTTTTCTTTTTACATTTTTTTTCTTTCCATGATGGCAGGTGCAGTCACTAGAGGCAGGTGAGGCAGGGCCTCACCTGCCTCTAGTGACTGCACGTCACTGATACAGATATATACTATCATATATACTATCATCATACTACAGTCATCAAGATCATCACATTGAATTATTTACATTATTTACAATCGCGGGGGGGTTGGTTGTTATCATCAGTCATCAACAATTGAGAACAGAGAAATGGATATTGGAACAGTGTAGGTCTGACTTGGTAGGAAATGGACAGCAAGTAGTGGAGAGAGAGAGAGAGAGAGAGAGAGAGAGAGAGAGAGAGAGAGAGAGAGAGAGAGAGAGAGAGAGAGAGAGAGAGAGAGAGAGAGAGAGAGAGAGAGAGAGAGAGAGAGAGAGAGAGAGAGAGAGAGAGAGAGAGAGAGAGAGAGAGAGAGAGAGAGAGAGAGAGAGAGAGAGAGAGAGAGAGAGAGAGAGAGAGAGAGAGAGAGAGAGAGAGAGAGAGAGAGATTTCTATCGATCGATCGATCAAAAGGCATAAGAAAAAGTGTCTGCATTTGATTATTAACAATTCGGGGAGGGTGTTAGTTTAGGGTTGTAGCTGCCTGGACGTGAGCTTTTATTGTGGTTTTGAAGGAGGATAGAGATGCACTTTCTTTTATACCTGTTGGGAGCGCATTCCACATTGATGTGGCATAACATGAGAATGAGTTAAGACCTTCGTTAGTTCGGAATCTGGGTTTAACGTGGTTAGTGGAGCGCCCCCTGGTGTTGTGGTTATGGCGGTCATTTACGTTAAGGAAATAGTTTGACTTGTACTTCTGTATTATAGTGAGAGAGAGGTCTGTCGACGACATGAACCTTGGCTTTAAAAAAAAAAAAAAAAAGTGATGCCGTATTTTTCGGACTATAAGTCGCAGTTTTTTTTTCATAGTTTGGCCGGGAGTGCGACTTATACTCAGGAGCGACTTATGTGTGAAATGTTTAACCCATTACCGTAAAATATCAAGTGCCACTTATATATGTTTTTTTCCTTCTTTATTATGCATTTTCGGCCGGTGCGACTTCTACTCCGGAGCGACTTATACTCAGAAAAATACGGAAAATCAGATGCGAACTAACTAGCAAAATCAGAATTGTCCAATGAGGACGGCGTGGTGCGGTTGGGAGAGTGGCCGTGCGAGCAGCCTGAGGGTTCCTGGTTCGATCCCCACCTTCTACCAACCTAGTCACGTCCGTGGTGTCCTTGAGCAAGACACTTCACCCTTGCTCCTGATGGGTCGTGGTTAGGGCATACTTGCCAACCTTGAGACCTCCGATTTCGGGAGGTGGTGGGAGGGGGTGGGCATGGTCGGGGTGGGAGGGGGGCGTGGCTAAAAGGGGAGGAGTATATTTACAGCTAGAATTCACCAAGTCAAGTATTTCATATATATATATATATATATATATATATATATATATATATATAAAAATAAGAAATAATTGACCTTCAGTGAATTCTAGCTATATATATATATATATATATATATATATATATATATATATATATATATATATATATATTTATTTTATTATATATATATATATATATATATTTATATATATATATATTTACTTTATTATATATATATATATATATATATTTATATATATATATATATGTATGTGTGTGTATATATATATATATATATATATATATATATATATATATGTATTTATGTATATATATATATTTATTTTATTGTATTTATGTATATATATTTATTATATATATATATATATATATATATATATATATATATATATATATATATATATATATATATATATATAAATAAGAGAAATACTTGAATTTCAGTGTTCATTTATTTACACATATACACACACATAACACTCATCTACTCATTGTTGAGTTAAGGGTTGAATTGTCCATCCTTGTTCTGTTCTCTGTCACTATTTTTCGAACCATGCTGAACACCCTCTCTGATGATGCATTGCTGTGTGGCACGCACAAAAGTGCTTTCATCAAATGCACTAGATGGCAGTATTGTCCTGTTTAAGAGTGCCAAAACATTGCTGTTTACGGCAGACAAACTGCTTTACGGTAGACGAAAACGTGACTGCTGTTGTTGTGTGTTGTTGCCGCGCTGGGAGGACGTTAATGAAACTGCCTAACAATAAACCCACATAAGAAACCAAGAACTCGCCCTCGATCATTCTACAGTTATAGCGTGATTGGGCAGGCACGCTGTTTATATTGTGGGTTATCAGATGAACCTGAGTCTGCCTGAATTTTGGGAGATTTTCGGGAGAAAATTTGTCCCGGGAGGTTTTCGGGAGAGGCGCTGAATTTCGGGAGTCTCCCGGAAAATCCGGGAGGGTTGGCAAGTATGGGTTAGGGCCTTGCATGGCAGCTCCCGCCATCAGTGTGTGAATGTGTGTGTGAATGGGTGAATGTGGAAATAGTGTCAAAGCGCTTTGAGTACCTTGAAGGTAGAAAAGCGCTACACAAGTATAACCCATTTAATGCCTGGCTGGTGCTTAATATTGTGAAATGTGTCATTTCCACGCATCCACTCAGGCACACCGCTTGGTCGCTAAGTTCTCCCAAAAGAGATCCATGCTCCTCGCTCATCTTCACAACTTTCCTGACAATTTATTATTCATTGCATCTCGGGGGCACCGAGGGAAAATGAATTCCTTACATGAAGACATTTTGCTCTGTCAATTTGCTCCGGGTTGAAAAAGTAGGCACAATAAAGGTGGAGGCAGAGAGGACAAGCTTGTTGTTTCCAGAAGCTACCACCACTTTTAATTAGGGTTGTACGGTATACCGGTATTAGTATAGTGCCGCGATACTAGTGAATCATTTTCGGTACGATACCGCCTCTGAAATGTACCGGTCCCGTAGCAACCCCCCATACCCCCATGCCCGAGTCGAAGTCACGTCGTGACATTGCTGGTTTGACGAGCAGAGGAGCATGTTCGGCAGCGCACAATCACAGAGTACCTACAAGCAGACACAGTGTGTAGACAGAAAAGGGAGAACGGACGCATTTTGGCTTAAAAACTAACGATAAAGGTGAAGTTATAACACTGAAACACCCTCAGGAAGAGGTGCTTTAAAACCTGGCTAACTAGCCAGCGGCTAAAGTCCATCCGCAGTCTGCAGTGTTTTAGCTACTTCTAAATCACTAATCAACGCGACAAATAAAGTATGTTTCTTACAAGTATCATCCCTGCAGGACGAGGAATAGATAAACATGCTTCACTACACACACCGTAGCTCACCTGCGTCACAATGTAAACAACACCATTTGTGGATCTACACTTAACATCCACTGTAATTATACCAAGTACAGGCACGTATCTTGTCAATACTACTATGATTACGTCGATATTTTTTGGTATCCCAACCAGGGGAGTCACTAGCTTTTAAGGACAGGGGGGCTGAGCCCCCAGGAGATGCACAGGATGCGAGCGAACGTTACGCACAACACAAAACTTCACAAACGGCAAACAAAGACTTAGAAATGATTCATTGTTATTATTATTATTTAAAAAAAAATGCACGGGACGAAATGAAATGCTCCCCGGGACGATGGCTTTTAACCATTTTTTTTTTTTTTTTTTATGTATTTATTCATTTTACATTTTATATTAAATGTCTTGGTTTTTCCTACCTCTGAAAAACCAATGAAATGTTTAACAAGCCATCCTATAATAATAAAACAGCTATTAATGTAACAATACAATAAAACAAATATATTTAATGATGTTTTTTCATTATTTTAACAATAGGCTAATGTATATTACTTTATATAGATTCTACAAGAAAAACAAAACTTAAAAACTAAATTATTTACAATTGCGCACACACAAGGTTTCGTACAGCTTCACTCATTGTAAAGGAAGATAATGTGCTTCGTACACCTGCAGGACCGCAAGCAAGGTCGCAGAGAAAATGCGGACTGGAATTTGAGAGATGTGGGCTATTTTCTATATGAACAAGTGGAATGGATTGGATACCGACGCACTAAAGGGGCTCTCTACCTTACGCTACGAAGTGAGGGGAAACAGGTTATATGATTATTTATTTAAACTCATATTCGGGCCACTTTATAATGAATATGTCGGCATGTATTTGTAAAAAAACAAAAAAAAAATATTTAGGGGGACTTAAGAATATTTTAGGGGGGCTTGAGACCCCCTAAAATATGCCTAACAACGCCAATGATCCCAACATCTTCTGTAGTTAAAAAAATATATATATTATGTTTATTAACTCAGGAAATACGTCCCTGGACACATGAGGACTTTGAATATGACCAATGTATGATCCTGTAACGACTTGGTATCGGATCGATACCTAAATGTGCGGTATCATCCAAAACTAATGTAAAGTATCAAACAACAGAAGACTAAGTGATTACTACATTTTAACAGAAGTGTAGATAGAACATGTTAAAAGAGAAAGTAAGCAGATATTAACAGTAAATGAACAAGTAGATTAATAATTCATTTTCTACCACTTGTCCTTAATAATGTTGACAAAATAATAGAATGATAAATGATACAATATGTTACTGCATACGTCAGCAGACTAATTAGGAGCATTTGTTTGTTTACTTACTAATAAAAGACAAGTTGTCTAGTATGTTCACTATTTTATTTAAGGACTTAACTTCAATAAGAAACATATGTTTAATGTACCCTAAGATTTTTTGTTAAAATAAAGACAATGCAATTTTTTTGTGGTTCCCTTTGTTTAGAAAATTACCAAAAAGTATCGAAATAATTTTAGTACCGGTACCAAAATATTGGTATCGTTACAACACTACTTTTAATAGTGATGGAGAAAACATTCATGTCATAAAACGTGGAAAAGGATGGCTATTCAAATGTTTAATCCACAATTATAGTATTCATAGAATTTTCAAAGGGATTAAAAGCGCAATTTGAGTAGATCATTATGAGTGATTGGCTACGAGGCGAACGCAATACCCCACCCTAAGTGTTCATTTCGTGACAAATGGTGTTTTGCATGTAGCATTAGCGTTAGCCTAGAACAAAAGACACTTATTAGGATGACAGTACAATGTTGTGCTTTGGCTAGTGGTCAAAAAGTTTCGAAAGACATGCTTGCACATTTCTACTAAGTTTTCAATACTTACACAGATGCTCAAGTTGCCAAGTGCCGCTCCCGCCCTTCCAAAGATGTTTACTTGGCGGCCATGTTTTTCAAAACACTGCAAACACTGAAATCTAAGTAAGATTAAATATCTCAAATAAGGGTGATATTTGCTTATTTTCTGTCTGATAAGATAATTCTTCTCACTAAGCAGATTTTATGTTAGAGTGTTTTACTTGTTTTAAGTGTTTTGGTTACAGCTTGTTGCTGAGATTGTATGACCTATATTGAGTAAAACATGCTTGAAACTAGAATATCAACTGTTGCAAAGCTGTGTCATCAACACTCACAAGTATATAACTGCTTTTTCAAAGTAATCATTTCTTATTTCAAGCATGAAAAAAAAAAAATCATGACTTCGACACAATTGTGTCTCATATTAAAGGCCTACTGAAACCCACTACTACCAACCACGCAGTCTGATAGTTTATATATCAATGATGAAATCTTAACATTGCAACACATGCCAATACGGCCGGGTTAGTTTACTAAAGTGCAATTTTAAATTTCGCGCAAAATATCGTGCTGAAAACGTCTCGGTATGATGACGCCTGAGCGTGTCGTCACGGATTGTAGAGGACATTTTGGGAGAGCATGGTGGCCAGCTATTAAGTCGTCTGTTTTCATCGCAAAATTCCACAGTATTCTGGACATCTGTGTTGGTGAATCTTTTGCAATTTGTTCAATGAACAATGTAGACAGCAAAGAAGAAAGCTGTAGGTGGGAAGCGGTGTATTGCGGCAGGTGTTGTGCCGGATAACGCACCCCCGCCGTAGAATGCACCCCCTGACTGTTGTGCCGGATAACACAGCCGGTGTTTCATTGTTTACATTCCTGAAAGATGACAGTAAAGCTTTACCATTGGCCTGTGGAGAACTGGGACAACAGAGACTCTTACCAGAAGGACTTTGAGTTGGATACGCAGACGCGGTACCGTGAGTACGAATGCAGCTGCGGCTTCCAAACATTTGATCGCTGTGTTGTGGCTAATAGAGTATATATATGTCTTGTGTTTATTTACTGTTTTAGTCATTCCCAGCTGAATATCAGGTCCCACCCGCCTCTCACAGCATCTTCCCTATCTGAATCGCTCCCACTGCCCTCTAGTCCTTCACTCTCACTTTCCTCATCCACGAATCTTTCATCCTCGCTCAAATGAATGGGGAAATCGTCGCTTTCTCGGTCCGAATCGCTCTCGCTGCTGGTGGCCATGATTTTAAACAATGTGCAGATGTGAGGAGCTCCACAACCTGTGACGTCACGCTACTCGTCTGCTACTTCCGGTACAGGCAAGGCTTTTTTATCAGCGACCAAAAGTTGCGAACTTTATCGTCGATGTTCTCTACTAAATCCTTTCAGCAAAAATATGGCAATATCGCGAAATGATCAAGTATGACACATAGAATGGACCTGCTATCCCCGTTTAAATAAGAAAATCGCATTTCAGTAGGCCTTTAAAACAGATGACAGAAAAAATGGACTTTGCTGTTTTATTTTCAATGAAACAATAGAAAACACGTACTCATATAGTAGTACAGTTGTTATTAGTGAGAATATACTTATTTTAAGGTATCTTTGGGTTCATTGAGGTTAGCTACTTTATCTTGTTTTGGAAAGTCTTGACATGCCAAATTTTCTTGTTCTATTGGCAGATCATTTTGCTTAGTTCAAATAAAATACCCCAAATTTTTGTATTTTTTTTTCTTGTTTTTGAACACTGACTTTTTGTAATACATCTTGCTTTAAATTTACACATAAGTGCTTCTCGGTCCCCTAAAAGTGTGTACCTGATAGCACCATAAAGTTACACTGGGTGTTTTTGGACAGTGAATTGTGTGAGAACTTTCAGGTGAATCTAATTTGGAGTGTGGTAACAGTGCTACCATGCGGTTTATTTGTCAGGAAATTAAGTCTGTGTCTACACTAAGTTAAACAAATAATTATTTAGCCTAAGCCCCGTTTCAGCCACACTAAACTTTCGTTTAAGATTCCCCTCCTTGGATAATTTTTTACACGGGTAAGTACGCCGTGTATTTCTTGAATCTCCGGCTCTTAGCTTTGTATGGACTCATTGATCGTTTACAAACTGAGTTCGGAGAGGAAGTGACCAATGTTCCCTCTAATTTTTCATGTGTGTGAGCAAACGCAAAAACTCCCTGAGCATTCAGTGGAGCCCATGTGAGCAACATCAGACGTGCACACTGTGGCTACACCAGCAGCACACCTGTCCCAAACCTGACTAAATAACAAGTTCAATCTCCATCCATCCATACATTTTCTACCGATTGTCCCTTTCGGGGTCGCGGGGGGTGCTGGAGCCTATATCAGCTGCAATCGGGCGGAAGGCGGGGTACACCCTGGACAAGTCCCCACCTCATCGCAGGGCCAACACAGATAGACAGACAACATTCTCTTATTATTATAATCAAATGACAGCAGTCATTTCCATGAGGTTATTTTCTAATATAAGTGTTTAGGCCCACTTACAATGACAATAACAACAAATATTGTTTTTCATGAACTGTGTACTTGTATTGTTTGTCTGGGTGGAGGTCCTGCTTTGGAAATAATGTGTACCCCTTTTAGACATTGCATTTAGTTCCCATTAAAACATTCACATGTTGCACAATGAGATGTAAGCAGGGGATCATGTGTACATTCCTGCAACTTCCTGCTTGTAAAAAAAAATATTTTTATTAGTATTTATTTAATATACTAACAGCATTTCATGATTAATATTTATAAATGAATATTCCTAATAAATGACACTAGAATAAGCACACATTTGATTTAAATCATAGTGTAACGACCTGGTATTACACTTTATGTGTGGTGTTGGAGTTGTCCGACTTTTTGTGTGGCTGTAAACGCATCACTGCCTAAGTGCCATATGTGCATGTGTTGGCGCAAGTGAGAAAGAGCGAGCGGCTGCTGTTGATATAACAAAGTTGCTTTTGGTCTGGTTTGTACTGCAGAAAATGACCAGTTTTGCTAGATATAATTTTTTTTTACTAATGTTTTGGTGATGTGTTTATGGCCGACAATAAAGAGTTTTGCTCAGTAAAGTGATGGATGGAATTCATGTCCTCAAAGCATTTCGACGGACGTTTCCATATGATGACGAAAACTGTTTTCTCTGTCGTGTCCGTGTGTCGAAAATTGTTAATTCGCTTATTTTTTTTATTTGATTTTGTGCGTGGCATAAATTTGCCGTGCGTCTGAATCCGAGCTAATGTCGCTATAACTTGCTGTTCTATCCGCCATGTTTGTTTGTGTTGGCATCACTATGTGACGTCACAGGAAAATGGACAGGTGTATATAACGGTGGTTAAAATCAGGCACTTCGAAGCTTTTTTTAGGGATATTGCGTGATGGGTAAAATTTTGAAAAAAACTTTGAAAAATAAAATAAGCCACTGGGAACTGATTTTTAATGGTTTTAACCCTTCTGAAATTGTGATAATGTTCCCCTTTAAAATCCAGTCCTAGCAAAAGCAGAATTGGTCTACGTTTATTCTCTTTGTGAAGTAAAATCATTTGTGGTTCTAAAGCTCACGCCAGACAACCACCTTCCTCCATTAACATGGGATGGCGCTAAGCTGCTCGTCGGCCCTCCCGGCGTCTCCAAATTGTAATGGCTGGTCATTATGAAGCACGGCCACGTGAGAGGATACGATAAGGATTACAATTACCGTACAGTCGGGGAGGCCAAAAGCAATCTATCCACATACGTCAATCGGCCACTAACGTCGCCTAATTGCTGCTGAAACTGACCCAGGCAGACGGCTGGCGGATTGTTTATTGAGAAACTAATCTGTCCGCCTCCACGCCTCAGGCCACTGGCCCACATATACACCGGACTCCAACCTGCCCGGCGAGGGCTTTGTCATCAATCAGGCCGCCTCTCACGTGCAGACCGTGACATTGAAGCCGGAGCGTATACGAGGTATTTTAAAGCCCTTCCCTTTTGGCGCCCCGTTCTGCTCGTGCGCTTCCGCCGTCGTATCTGCGGATGAAATATTAACCTCCGGACCGTCGGCTAAGTGTTGCATGAATATTGTATAGTGTGGAAGCAGTAATTGGTTCGCACATCTATAATGGCTGCCACCCTCCGGGCCCTGCAGGAAAGGAAGACAAAGAGGAGTGAACGGCGGGGCAGAGGACACAGTTGTGGCTTCCTGATAAAATTACGCGTGTTTCTCTTGTATTCCGCATTATGTTACCAAGGAATGCACTTGAACGTCGGTGACGCCGTGCGATGCCTGGACAATCACGTCCACTGAGTCCTGCAACTCGCTGACAGTGAATCATACGGCTCTTTTGTTTCCGGAAGTATTTATTTAGAACCGCGCATCATAAGTCATAATTGTTGGGCGGCGAGCGCCACTTAGAGGGCCGCCATAAAATGTCTGTTTCTCAGCTGTGGTCCCTGTTGACTTTTCCACCACTTTTCCAAATAGAAGAAGTCTGGAGCTAAAGTCAGAATCAGAATCAGGGTAACACTTTAGTATGGGGAACATATTCACCATTAATTAGTTTCTTATTAACATGCAAATTAGTAACATATTGGCTCTTAATTAGTCATTATTAAAGGGGAACATTATTACAATTTCACAATGGTTAAAACCATAAAAAATCAGTTCCCAGTGGCTTATTATGTTTTTCGAAGTTTTTTTCAAAATTTTACCCATCACGCAATATCCCTAAAAAAAAGCTTCAAAGTGCCTGATTTTAACCACCCGTCCATTTTCCTGTGACGTCACATAGTGATGCCAACACAAACAAACATGGCGGAAAGAACAGCAAGCTATAGCGACATTAGCTCGGATTCAGACTCGGATTTCAGCGGCTTAAGCGATTCAACAGATTACGCATGTATTGAAACGGATGGTTGTAGTGTGGAGGCAGGTAGCGAAAACGAAATTGAAGAAGAAACTGAAGCTATTGAGCCATATCGGTTTGAACCGTATGCAAGCGAAACCGACGAAAACGACACGACAGCCAGCGACACGGGAGAAAGCCAGGACGAATTCGGCGATTGCCTTCTAACCAACGATTGGTATGTGTTTGTTTGGCATTATAGGAAACTATGAACTAGGTTTACAGCATATGAAATACATTTGGCAACAACATGCACTTTGAGAGTGCAGACAGCCCTCATCCGCGCTCTTTTCCTCAAAGCTGATCTGTCCAGTTTTGGAGTTGATGTCAGCAGGCCAGGGAAGCTAGGGTCGATAGGGGGTTTAGCTCGCTCGTCTGCGGGAACAAACTGCCGCCATTGCTTGCCGTGCTACCGAGGTCCTTTGTCCCTGAATTGCTCACACACTCCGGCAGATTCAATGGGGGTCTGGCAGCAGATTACTTTGACTTTATCGTTGGAAATGCATCTGCTTTGAGTGTCGCAGGATATCCACACATTCTTGCCATCTCTGTCGTAGCATAGCTTTCGTCGGTAAAGTGTGCGGAAAAAACGTCCAATTTCTTGCCACTTTCGCATCTTTGGGCCACTGGTGCAACTTGAATCCGTCCCTGTTCGTGTTGTTACACCCTCCGACAACACACCGACGAGGCATGATGTCTCCAAGGTACGGAAAACAGTCGAAAAAACGGAAAATAACAGAGCTGATTTGACTCGGTGTTTGAGAAAATGGCGGATTGCTTCCCGATGTGACGCCACGTTGTGACGTCATTGCTCCGAGAGCGAATACTAGAAAAGCGTTTAATTCGCCAAAATTCACCCATTTAGAGTTCGGAAATTAGTTAAAAAAATATATGGTCTTTTTTCTGCAACATCAAGGTATATATTGACGCTTACATAGGTCTGGTGATAATGTTCCCCTTTAATGCCTTGTTCTGCATTGCCTTATTATACAACCAGTAAGCGATTAACTATAGGGGCGGTATAGCTCGGTTGGTAGAGTGGCCATGCCAGCAACTTGAGGGTTCCAGATTCGATCCCCGCTTCCGCCATCCTAGTCACTGCCGTTGTGTCCTTGGGCAAGACACTTTACCCACCTGCTCCCAGTGCCACCCACACTGGTTTAAATGTAACTTAGATATTGGGTTTCACTATGTAAAGCGCTTTGAGTCATTAGAGAAAATCGCTATATAAATATAATCCACTTCACTTCAACTAAGAGTCTTCCCTCAATAACCTCAGAATTACTGCTTATTAGTAACCCTAACCCTTATATGTTCCCCTCGTATCCAAATAACTCTAAATTAAGTATTTTGTTACTTAGAATATGTTCCCCATACTAAAGTGTTACCAAAAAAAAATCATAATATGACCTTTTTAACATTATCTGATCATACCACAAATATATACTGTATCACAAATGCTATTGTACAAATAGAAATAAATGTGTCACCTTGACTTATGTCAAAGCAAATTATCCATCAATTTGTACGTAAAACAAATTAAAACCAAATGCATAGGGATTCTCAAACTGTGATATTCGTACCACTCGTGGCACGCCAAATAATTACTTGAGTAAAGTAGTGTGTTGTATTTTCTGACATTCAAACCAGGTGTTACTGTTCAAACTGTATGTAAAATATTAAATATGCTCGTTAAATAAAACACCTGATTTTGAGATTTTGAGCACAGTCCCATTCAAGATCAGACAAACATTACAAGATTCAAGATGCTTTCTTCTTTAACATGTACAAGACATATAAGAACTGAAATGTCATTTTCGGCACAGTCCCACTAAGAGCAGACATACGGTACAGGGGGACAAGACGGGACCGCCAACGGATCAGCCACTTACAGCGCTCCTTAAAAAAGGTGGGAGAAAGGTGATATTTGGAAAGGGGGGAAGAGTAAAAAAAAATAACAGTCTAAGGCTGGACCCTCGGGAGGGGTCCAGACTGAGTCCAAGGAAAAAAACTCACATAGCATAGCACACATAAACATACTGCCCTCACCAAGAGGCAAGACAGAAAGATCAGGGAGACAGCAAAAAGATTGCTGACGGGTCTGCCAACTTCTGGCGCCCCTTACAAAAAAAGGTGAGAAACAAGTAAACGTTGGAGAGGGGGGGAGAGAGTAAAAAACATTTCAGTCAAAGGCTGGACTCCTGGGAGGGGTCCAGACTGAGGCCAAGGGAAAGAAAACTCAAAGCCAGAACACACAAACAAGTTACATAGAATCAACAAAACTTGCAACAGAGGGGAGGGAGTGGTAACCTGACTCTCGCCAGATCCTTGTAGTTCGCCGAGCTCCACACACGGATTTGTATTTCAGAAGGCGGGGCCTTGTAAAAAAAAAAAAATCATTGTATGTGATTGGATAAACCCCTTGTCCGTCATCTTGAATGACGTGCTACTTCAACCACTCGCATCGAAATCAACCCGTGACGCTGATGAGAGCGGCACTGGGAAATCCAAAACAGAACAGCCGACATATTGGATGACGACAGAGCGAAAAGGTAGAGAACTTTTACCGAAACAACGCAGCAATGACAGTAGACGATCGATGTCGTTTGTGCAAAGAAAATATCTCAGCACACGACCCCTCGCTCCGTGCCGCCATTGCGCTACGTCACATCTATGAAATCCCGCCCGGCGATCCTGATTGGTTCATTATTTTTTGCCATCTTGAAGGAGTTTGCATTGCCTTCGAGCCCAGATCCTTGTGTGGAGCTCAGCGAACTACAAGGATCTGGGGAGAGTCAGGTTACTTATTAGCTGCAGTTGTAATACACTTTTCCACCTCTTCTCCAAACAGAAGAAGTCTGGAGCTAGAATCAGAATCAGAAGTACTTTATTAATCCCCGAGGGGGAAATTGAGATTTTCAGCATAGTCCCATTCAAGATAAGACAAACATTACAGTGAGACAGAAAAAGGATCGCTGACGGGTCTGCTAACTTCCGGTGCCCCTTTACAAAAAAAAGGTGAGAAACAGGTAAACGTTTGAGTAAAGAAATATTCAGTCAAAGGCTGGACTCCTGGGAGGGGGTCCAGACTGAGGCCAATGGAAAAAAAATCCTCATAGCCATAAAACACATAAACAAATTATATAGAATCAACAAAACTTGCAACAGAGGGGAGGGAGTGGGGGTTTAGATAGGTTTCTTAAGCGCAAAAATTATGACTAAAGTGGCCAAGCTGTATTTTCATTTGCACTTTAGTTTTATTGACAGTTAATAAAAAAAAATATATATATAATATTTATCATTAAGTTAGTTAGAAATTATATATTGTAACTAGGGCTGCAACAACTAATCGATTATAAAAATAGTTGGCAATTAATGTAGTCATCGATTCGTTGGCATGCGCAGAGGCAATTTTTAATTGTTTTCCCCCAAAAATGTTTGTTTGTTTTTTTTTGTTTGTTTTTTTAAATAAACCTTTATTTATAAACTGCAACATGTACAAACAGCTGAGAAACAATAATCAAAATAACTATGGTGTCAATATGCTGGTTTTTCTTTTCAATAAAATACTGGAAAGGATAGAAATGTAGTTTGTCTCTTTTATCAGATTATTAATCGATTAATCGAAGTAATAATCGACAGATTAATCGATTATCAAATTAATCGTTAGTTACAGCCATAATTGTAACACTGCGTAATTGTATGTATCAGTTTGGCAGTATGTTTGATTAGTGTTCATTTTGTAATCAGCCTGACTTAAGCCTTGATGATAATCTTTATAATTAACCCATGCTTTCATGTCATTTGACAAGGTTTATCCTGTATAGGGCTAAAATTAAGCGTTAGAGTAGTGTTGATATTTGAGTGGGCCCCCTTCTTAATTAAAAAGTTGGGCCACCGATGTCAAAAAGGTTAAGAACCCCTGACCTAGCCCAATCAGAGGGCGCCGTCATCTGCCGCCTGACATCTGCAGCGAAACAGTGCGAACTTTTTTAACGAGTTCTCGCGAATAATCACGTGATAAGGGCGATAGTAATAAAGTGACATCATCCGTGGCGAGCGTGTCACACAATCAGTCATCTGCCTTCCCCGGTCTCCGTATCAGTTGATATTTGACACAGATCCCCATTTAGCTGCCCGGGATATGCCTGCATATTATTATTTAATTTTGGACGTCATGAATCAGCATGTCCTCATCCATTTGTGTCAAGATGAAATGAAGTCTGAAAACCTTTGACAAGTTGACTTCATGTCCGTCGCCGCCTATTAGGACCTTTCAAAGTGTAAAATACGATCCGCCTTGAAGACGGAGTGTTTTATTTTGAAAGTAAATTGGATACTGTTGTGTTTGTGCATGACTGCCTGTCCAACACTAGCAGATTTTAGCTGACTAAAATTTACTTGAATATAAACGGAAATAGTGCGCCGGCCCACGTGCGACCATTTTGCATCCAGTGGAAATTTGGGGTTACTGTTGCTCTTGTCTGCAACTTTCTTGAAAATGAATCTTGTAAATTAATACATTATTATTTAGGGGCGTCTTTAATTATTTTGAATATTTTATTCCGAGGAGTCTGATTCGACTGACAACTTCAAAGTACAATTGAGAGACATTTGAACGTCCCTCCTCCCTTCGTTAGCTTAGCTTTAAACATTATCAATGGTAATAATCCTTCTGCAGGTTCACCATCAAACACCTTTTTCAGACTTTTATTGCTGCTTGATCAGGGGTGTCTAAGAAATTATTGATTTTAATTTATTTTTAGAAACATGCATTTATTCGACAATTACCTGTTTGTAGTTTCATTTTAAAAGCCATTAAAGCTGTTTAAGTTACCGTATTTTTTGGAGTATAAGTCGCTCCGGAGTATAAGTCGCACCTTCCGAAAATGCATAATAAAGAAGGAAAAAAACATATATAAATCGCACTGGAGCCCAAACTATGAAAAAAACTGTGACTTATAGTCCGAAAAATATGGTAATCTGTTTTTTGTTTGGGCTTTTGTTCTTGTACTTTGGCAGTACATCCAACCGGCCTCACAAGGAACCAAACTGAGCATACTTACCAAAACCCCCCAAAAATAAACACCTTTTTAAGATTGAACACAAACTGTTGAAACAGTTCCAATAAATGTCAACTCATTTATGTAAGTAACGATATATGTTTACAGTAGGGAAGGGATTCATATGGCCCCATTCCTGAGTAGATCTCACGTGAAGGGAAGAGAAGGGGGGTTGATCATTTTGCAAGGCCGTCTGCTGAAAATTATGGAAAGCGCCACTCTACATAGCAACTGACGCGCCACAAAACATATGTCAGGAAAGTCAACACTCTAATGCCATCTTGCTGCTAAAGTGGAAAGTGCACCCCCCCCCAAAAAAAAAAAAATTATAAAAAATTGTCTTGTTTCATGTGTCAGGTAAACTCGACGGATGACCATATGAATCCTACTGTAGTACTTTGCATACCAAATACATGTTCAGCATGATAAAATTCAACGCAATCTGTGTAAATAACCGATATTATAAACGTGTATTACTCATATTGTACTATAAGGAAAGGGAAGAAGGGAAGAGAGGGGGGGTTGATCATTTTGCAAGGCCGTATGCTGAAAATTACGGAAAGCGCCACTCTACATAGCAACTGACGCCGTGGTCAAAGTTGGACTTGCCACAAAACACATGTCAGGAAAGTCAACACTCTAATGCCATCTTGCTGCTAAAGTGGAAAGTGCACCCCCCAAAAAAAAAAAAAAAAAAAATTGTCTTGTTTCATGTGTCAGGTAAACTCGACGGATGACCATATGAATCCTATTGTAGTACTTTGCATACCAAATACATGTTCAGCATGATAATAACCGATATTGTAAACGTGTATTACTCATTTTGTACTATAAGGAAAAAAAGCCACCATGGTTTTTACTATTGTGATAGTTTGAAGTAGTGCAGTGAAAACATGAAATAATTCATATTTGTCCAATGAACTGTTATAAATGTATTTTCTGTGTGATTCCAACATATTTTTCAACTATTTTCTTTGGTAAAAATTACAAAATGTGTACTTTTCCTGATCAAATATAAGACAAAAACCGGAAATAAGGATGCACGAGCTAAACCTACCCTCAGAGTGTGCAGTTCTTCAAAAACTGGGCTGGATGAGTTGTGCCTGTTTCTCTTGGTCACATGTCGCCAATATAATGTTTTCAGAAACACTTATCACACATTATAATTTTCACGAGCCTGTGTGATGTTTTTAATTTAAGCGTGACATCATGATTCTTGTTAATCGCACAAGAGCCTGCAAGGAAATGCCATACAGCAAAGCGTGCAGTACTCTAACTCACCTTGAGGGGGCAATAGGTGAGCCGGCGTGTGCTTCCTGCTGCCATCTTTCAGACGAGCAAAGCCTCTGAGAGACTTTTCAAACTAAAAGATAAATAAGGGGAATTCTTACAACAAATTCAAGTGTTACCTGGAAAAGTAGCCTGGATTCATGCTCTTTCAGCATTTCCTTAAGCATCTTGAGGAAAACATCAGTGGAAGAGGACGCAAAATAAAACAAGTGTTTTTTTGAGCGCCGTCTGCTCCTTTTTCTTTGTTTTTTTCCACAGGTCCTGACTCAGTCTTTCTCCCCTTGAAGGTGCTCCTGTGCTTCTCTAGATCACATTTGGCTTGAGTCTTTTACATTTTTTTAAAATCCAACCCTCGACCAAAACACTTTTTCCCAGTCTGAATTGTTAAAATGATTGCTACAAATTACACCCCTTTTCCTTGGTCTTTTTTTCCCCATTTTTTATAAGTCAATTTGACTGGACAAGGTCAATAACTTCCTCATATTGCCATCTTCTGAAAATGTATGCAGGCTTGAGATGTATTGTATTGTAATGTATGCTCTCTGCATTAGTGTGGCCCCTTAAAGGGGAACATTATCACCAGACCTATGTAAGCGTCAATATATACCTTGATGTTGCAGAAAAAAGACCATATATTTTTTTAACCGATTTCCGAACTCTAAATGGGTGAATTTTGGCGAATTAAACGCCTTTCTAATATTCGCTCTCGGAGCGATGACGTCACGTTGTGACGTCACATCGGGAAGCAATCCGCCATTTTCTCACTTTCGTCGGTGTGTTGTCGGAGGGTGTAACAACACGAACAGGGACGGATTCAAGTTGCACCAGTGGCCCAAAGATGCGAAAGTGGCAAGAAATTGGACGAAATTTG
Source organism: Nerophis lumbriciformis (assembly GCF_033978685.3). NCBI lineage: Eukaryota > Metazoa > Chordata > Actinopteri > Syngnathiformes > Syngnathidae > Nerophis > Nerophis lumbriciformis. The sequence continues at coordinate 16,635,092 of NC_084576.2, forward strand.
TTCAAAATGCGAGGCTGTGGGGAAAGCCGACGAAATGGTCAGTCGTTTGTTCCGCACACTTTACCGACGAAAGCTATGATACGACAGAGATGGCAAGAATGTGTGGATATCCTGCGACACTCAAAGCAGATGCTGACATCAAATCCAAAACTGGACAGATCAGCTTTCAGGAAAAGAGAGCGGATGAGGGTATGTCTACAGAATATATTAATTGATGAAAACTTTATTCATTACTCGCGGTTTTACGTAAATTATTATACATAAACTGTGTTTACCAATAATTTAGCTTAAAAACATTTATTTTTTTCAATCATTCGAGTACATTCGGGTAGTCTTGTGTAATGCAGTATTTTGTGTCTATTTAGGTATGGTTAACCTGAGTGCTGAAATCGTGGAAAAATATATGTTCTTAGCGCGCCTGAAATGGGCTGTCTGCACTCTCAAAGTGCATGTTGTTGCCAAATGTATTTCATATGCTGTAAACCTAGTTCATAGTTTCCTTTAATGCCAAACAAACATACCAATCGTTGGTTAGAAGGCGATCGCCGAATTCGTCCTCGCTTTCTCCCGTGTCGCTGGCTGTCGTGTCGTTTTCGTCGGTTTCGCTTGCATACGGTTCAAACCGATATGGCTCAATAGCTTCAGTTTCTTTTTCAATTTCGTTTTCGCTACCTGCCTCCACACTACAACCATCCGTTTCAATACATGCGTAATCTGTTGAATCGCTTAAGCCGCTGAAATCCGAGTGAATCCGAGCTAATGTCGCTATAGCTTGCTGTTCTATGCGCCATGTTTGTTTGTGTTGGCATCACTATGTGACGTCACAGGAAAATGGATGGGTGTATATAACGATGGTTGAAATCAGGCACTTTGAAGCTTTTTTTAGGGATATTGCGTGATGGGTAAAATTTTGAAAAAAACTTCGAAAAATAAAATAAGCCACTGGGAACTGATTTTTAATGGTTTTAACCCTTCTGAAATTGTGATAATGTTCCGCTTTAAAGTATCAGAGTGGAAAAAACAAGTTGACTTTGTTTACTTAATTGTGTTTCATTGTATCCATTAAACCATATCCAATTGTATTTACAATCCGTGAAGTATGTGAAAATACCGTCTAAACATCCCAAAATGCCACAAATTAAATCAGCCATTTAGAATATTCCGCTCCCAATACTTAGCGATTCTATTTTCGGAGATTGTCATCACTGGAGTAACGCTTCTGCACTCTGACCATGTATGCAAATATGACATTGGGAAGAGTGTTGATCATTCACAGTCCTTATATAAGACAAGAACACATATGCTCAAGGAACAATTTCCCATGTGCATTAATAACGTTTTTCTAAGTCTAAGTCTGTTTGGCTTTTTTTATGCATTCAAAATCGTTAAAAAAAAAAGCTAACAATTGAGTCAACAGATCGAGAGTGCTCTGTTGCAGTGTTTTTCAACCTTTTTCTGAGCCGAGGCACATTTTTTTCATTGAAAAAAATCCCGAAGCACACCACCAGCAGAAAACATAAAAAAAAAAGAAAGTCAGCAGCCAATATTGACAATAAAAAGTTGTTCTCGCAATTGTTGGATATGAATTCAAACCATAACCAACCATCTATATCGCTCTTGTCTCAAAGTACTATCACGACCTGTCACATCACACCATGACTTATTTATACTTTTTTGGTGTTTTCCTGTGTGTAATGTTTTAGTTATTGTCTTGCGCTCCTATTTTGGTGGCTTTTCGTCTTTTGTTGGTATTTTCCCGTAGCAGTTTCATGTCTTCCTTGAGCGATATTCTCCGCACCTGCTTTGTTTTCACAATCAAGACTATTTAAGTTGTGCGGACGCTATTCTTCTTTGTGGGGACATTGTCGATTGTCATGTCATGGACGGATGTACTTTGTGGACGCCGTCTGCTGCTCCACACGCTGTAAGTCTTTGCTGTCGTCCAGCATTCTGTTTTGGTTTACTTTGTAGCCAGTTCAGTTTTAGTTTCGTTTTGCATAGTCTTCCCTAAGCTTCAATGCCTTTTCTTAGCGGCACTATCCTTTTGTTTATTTTTGGTTTAAGTGTTAGATACCTTTTTACCTGCACGCTGCCTCCCGCATATTGTGATCACGACAAACCATGTTTCCGACATCTACAAAGCAATTAGCTACCTGCTGCCACCTACTGATATGGAAGAGTATTACACGGTTACTCTGCCGAGCTCTAGACAGCACAGACACTCAACAACGGCACATTTGCGGATTATAAATACTGGTTTGCAAAAGATATTTGTAACCCTATTAGGTGAAACTACATAATCTCCCGCAGCACACCAGACTGTATCTCACGTGGCACAGTGGTTGAAAAACACTGCTCTATTGCACTAGTTGTACCTTCTCTAAAACCGCCAACAATACTCCATTTGACCTGAATATTAACCAAATATGAGTGATATTGTTATTACAAGCGCTAACGCAGACAGACTATTTTGCATTAAAGGCAGTGAGCTAATGCTATCTTACGCTGCTATTGTTGACGCACTGAGCCGGCGGCTGCTTATGCTTCGTCTCAAACTTGCTAAAAGTACATTCTAGATTATAAATAATGTATCTCTCACCTGTTAGTAGACCAATGTGGCCATGGTCTGACAGGCTGGTGGACTCTGACATCCCCCGAGATGGTGAAAAAGACACAAAAAGATGCCAGTTGCTGCAACTATTTTTAACCCTTCGTGAGCATTGGGACTGATTTGTAATTTTAACGGGATTATGTGAGCATCCTGTCGGTTGTCATCCCAGCAAGAGTGGAAATATTACACTGTTTTATTTTTGTTTATTATAGTTAGTTTGTATGTTAAGCACCTAGCAATGCTGTTGATGCTGTAGTGTTTCAATAAAACTGCATCCATTTAGCAGTCGGCTTCTAAAACTTATTGCTCATCCTCTTTGTGTCCGGGCTCAAAAATATAAGGTCCTGGATCATAATTTTTCCTAATGTCATCGTTGTTGGCTCTCACAAAGCACTGTCGTTGATGGGGAAGGTATCTCTGGTTCCTAACTCTACATCACGGATCACGTGACTGCATACTTGCCAACCCTCACGAATTTTCCGGGAGACTCCCGAAATTCAGCGCCTCTCCCGAAAACCTCCCGGGACAAATATTCTCCCGAAAATCTCCCGATTTTCAGCCGGAGCTGTAGGCCACGCCCCCTCCAGCACCATGCGGACCTGAGTGAGGACAGCCTTTTTTTCACGTCCGCTTTCCCACAATATAAACAGCGTGCCTGCCCAATCACGTTATTCCATACAAGGCGTCCGGCATACCGCCGATGAGCATGTTGCAGATGGAGAAGATCCTCTCGGCGTCCGTGTTGGCGCACACGTTGCCAAAGCCGACGCTGGTCAGGCTGCTGAGGGTGAAGTAGAGGGCGGCGATGTACGAGCTGCGTACCGACGGGCCGCCGACCGTGTTGTTGACGTAGGGCATCGCCAGGCGTTTGCCCGGCTCATGGAGCCATCCTTGGGGAAGAGACTGAAGGACAACAGGGTGACAAGAACTAAATCATCCAGACTAGAGATAAATTGTATTATTATGTTTATCTTACTTAAAAATAAATATATTTATTAATTTAAAAAAACAAAAAACTAAATATATTACTATATTTTGCTAAAAACATCAAAATTAATTGTATTTTTATTTGTATTTTTTTGACTCCTTATTACATCCAGCCATAGAATTATACGTTAAAATAAACATATTTGAAATAATTAATTTTAAATGATCATAATAATTCATTTAAAATGACCATATTTAATTATTAAAATAATTGTTTATCAACAACACTAGCATTTTATTCATTACATTTTGAAGCTCTCAGAAGCCAAGTTATGTTATATTCCTTAAGATTTATTTATGCAAGTTTGAAGTATCAATTATCTAAACACAGTTTTGTTTGCATATTTTCAGGATGTATATATATATATATATGAAATACTTGACTTGGTGAATTCTAACTATAAATATACTCCTCCCCTCTTAACCGCGCCCATAACCCCTCCCCCAACCACGCCCCCGCCACACCCCCGACCAAGCCCCCACCCCACCACCTCCCGAAACCGGAGGTCTCAAGGTTGGCAAGTATAATTATCTCTCAAAACTGTCTCGTAAATCTCCGTGAGACTGATACTATTTTGATCATATCTATTTATCCGCAAACTTTGGAAGTCTTTTGGTGTCATGACTCTGTGCTGAAAACCTAATTTCAGTTCTTATATCTCTTGTACATGTAAAATGGTAAATGGGTTATACCTGTATAGCGCTTTTCTACCTTCAAGGTACTCAAAGCGCTTTGACACTATTTCCACATTCACCCATTCACACACACATTCACACACTATTGGCGGCTTGAAAGCACCTTGAACGTGAAATCTGATGATATCTTCAATATAGAGGTAACTTGATTTTCCACTCGGCTGGTACTTTAAAGTGAATTTTCTCCTCCCACTTGTTATTGTCTTAATGAGCAACTGATATTATTATTACTACCAGCCATGAAATTCACCACACGTCATTTGCAGTCATGTTCAACTGCTCTTCTTGCTTAGCTACATACACTATATTGCCAAAAGTATTTGGCCACCCATCCAAATGATGAGAATCAGGTGTCCTAATCACTTGGCCCGGTGTATAAAATCAAGCACTTAGGCATGGAGAGTTCTACAAACATTTGTGAAAGAATGGGCCGCTATCAGTGATTTCCAGCGTGGAACTGTCATAGGATGCCACCTGTGCAACAAATCCAGTCGTGAAATTTCCTCGCTCCTAAATATTCCAAAGTCAACATTATTATAAGAAAAGTGAAGAGTTTGGGAACAACAGCAACTCAGCCACCAAGTGGTAGGCCACGTAAACTGACTGAGGGGTCAGCGGATGCTGAAGCGCATAGTGCAAAGACTTTCTGCACAGTCAGTTGCTACAGAGCTCCAAACTTCATGTGAACTTCCAATTAGCCCACGTACAGTACGCAGAGAGCTTCATGGAATGGGTTTCCATGGCCGAGCAGCTGCATCTAAGCCATACATCACCAAGTCCAATGCAAAGCGTGGGATGCAGTGGTGTAAAGCATGTCGCCACTGGACTCTAGAGCAGTGGAGACGCCTTTTCTGGAGTGATGAATCACACTTTTCTATCTGGCAATCTGATGGACCAGTCTGGGTTCGGAGGTTGCCAGGAGAACGGCACATTTCGGACTGCATTGTGCCGAGTATGACATTTGTTAGAGGAGGAATTATGGTGTGGGGTTGTTTTTCCAGGAGTTGGGCTTGGCCCCTTAGTTCCAGTGAAAGGAACTTTGAATGCTCCAGGATACCAAAACATTTTGGACAATTCAATGGGATGGCACTTCAAGTTCATATGTGAGTAAAGGCAGGTGGCCAAATACTTTTGGCAATATAGTGTAAGGTCACTGTAGAGGTCGTTACCTACCCGTTCCATGGATACCCTTGTTATACAGGCGCTGCTGACGTTCTTGGGCTTGGAGCAAATTCTCACGTGACAAGTGCCCCACATTGGGCGCCAGATGTAGAGGTCGTTCCCTACCCGTTCCACGGATACCACGTAACAGAAGTCAGTTGTGCCGTTTTAACAACGTTTTTAATCACCATGTGATGTAATGTTCATGGTGCTCCGCCCTCAACACCATTGACTGAGGCGGTGACCTTTTGCTCCTGCAGTGCGCTAATCACAACCTCCTCCCACATACCTCCACCGCCAGACTTAGGCCGGGACATCGTCCTGCCGCGCCAGAGGAAGTCCGCCACGACCGTCTGCGCCCCTGGCCCATAGATCACTCTGAAATCGTAGGGTTGTAAAGCGAGATACCACCGGGTGATCCGCGCGTTGGCATCTTTCATGCGATGGAGCCACTGGAGCCGCTATCGACGTCACCATGGAGACAGGCTTCCCTCCAACCTTTTAGTAGGTTAAGGTGGTATATTTGGGTTGCCCCGCCCCGGTCAGACAGCCTGACCTCTTAATCCACGTCATCTACTCGTCCTTTGACCACAAAGGGTCCTTGCCACTTGGCGAGTAATTTGGAGCTGGATGTTGGGAGTAATACAAATACTTTCTCTCCTGGTGAAAATTGTCTGAGTTGCGTCCCCTTGTTACACAGGCGCTGCTGACGTTCTTGGGCTTGGAGCAAATTCTCACGTGACAAGTGCCCTACGTTGGGCACCAGATGTAGAGGTCGTTCCCTACCCGTTCCACGGATACCACGTAACAGAAATCAGTTGTGCCGTTTTAACAAAGTTTTTAATCACCATGTGATGTAATGTTCATTCTCTCCAGTACAATCGACCCTAGTCAATGGTGCTCCGCCCTCAACACCATTGACTGAGGCGGTGACCTTTTGCTCCTGCAGTGCGCTAATCACAACCTCCTCCCACATACCTCCACCGCCAGACTTAGGCCGGGACATCGTCCTGCCACGCCAGATGAAGTCCGCCACGGCCATCTGCGCCCCCCCGGCCAATGGATCACTCTGAAATCGTAGGGTTGTAAAGTGAGATACCACCGGGTGATCCGCGCGTTGGTATCTTTCATGCGGTGGAGCCACTGGAGCCGCTATCGCCGTCACCATGGAGACAGGCTAAGCTTCCCTCCAACCTTTTAGTAGGTTGAGGTGGTATATTTGGGTTTCCCCGCCCCGGTCAGACCGCCTGACCTCGTAATCCACGTCACCTACTCGTCCTTTGACCACAAAGGGTCCTTGCCACTTGGCGAGTAATTTGGAGCTGGATGTTGGGACTACAAGTACTTTCTCTCCCGGTGAAAATTGTCTGAGTTGCGTCCCCTTGTTATACAGGCGCTGCTGACGTTCTTGGGCTTGGAGCAAATTCTCACGTGACAAGTGCCCCACGTTGGGCACCAGATGTAGAGGTCGTTCCCTACCCGTTCCACGGAAACCACGTCACAGGAGTCAGTTGTGCCGTTTTGACAAAGTTTTTAATCACCATGTGATGTAATGTTCATTCCATACTTGCCAACCTTGAGACCTCCGATTTCGGGAGGTGAAGGGGGGGCGTGGTCGGGGGGGGGGGGGGCATGGTTGGAGGTGTGGTTAAGAGGGGAGGAGTATATTTACAGCTAGAATTCAAGTCAAGTATATATATATATATATATATATATATATATATATATATATATATATATATAAGAAATACTTAACTTTCAGTGTATTATAGCTATATATATATATATATATATATATATATATCAGAGGTGTGGACTCGAGTCACATGACTTGGACTCGAGTCAGACTCGAGTCATGAATTTGATGACTTTAGACTCGACTTGACAAAATGTAAAAAGACTTACAACTCGACTTAGACTTTAACATCAATGACTTGTGACTTCACTTGGACTTGAGCCTTTTGAATTGACATGACTTGACATGACTTGCTACTTTCCCCAAAACCCAAAGATGAAAAAGTTATTCGGGAGCGCTCCGTATTTTTCATTGTGTACTTGTCTATCAGCGTTGCGTGTGTCAGCTGGTGTGGTCTCAGTACAACAGCCAATCAAATTAGATCTACTTTGTTTTCATCACACAGCATTCATCCAATTAAATTGCAGGACAACCAACGAAGAAGACATGTCCAAACCACACGCCAGTGAACAAAAAATGATACCTAAAATAATTTTGTTTGGGTATAAAAATTACGAGGTGGTCAACACAAAACGGTTTGCAGTATGCAACACATGCGGTTCGAAAATTACTGATGGAGAGGCAACAACTTCCAACTTCGTCCGGCATTTGAAGTTGCACAAAGAACGGTAAGTTTTGAATGTAAGATAACGTTTATTGGCTAAGTAACGTGACTTTTATTTGCTGTGTAGTTAAATCAGTGAGGCTGTAAACTCACTGCTAACGTTATAACGTTATTGCAAACACGGGAATCTGTTGCAGTTCACTACCTTATTCATACTTTTTGTTCAGTGATTTTTTTTAAGCAGGGTTACGTTAGTCAATATATCACACGTAACGTTAGACGGCGGTCAGCAGCACCGCGTATTTTAGCCACCTAAAAAAAGACAAAAATAGTAAAATAAAGGTCAGTTAAAATGTATACTATATTATGAATATGTGTACCGTTTTAGCTAGCTTTCTGACATACTGTTGGTTGTTTACCTCAGTGGTCCCCAACCACCGGGCCGCGGCCCGGTACTGGTCCGTGGATCGATTGGTATCGGGCCGCACAAGAATACTTTTTTTTTTTTTTTTTTTTTTTAATTAAATCAACATAAAAAACACAAGATAAACTTACAAGTAGTGTACCAACCCAAAACAACTCTCCCCCCCTTTTGTTCTGGGCATTGAACATGAAGACTCTTCCTTCACTGTTCCGAGTGGCCATGAGAGTCTTGGCAGTGCCTGCCTCCAGTGCTCCAGTGGAGCGAGTTTTCAGCCATGGTGGCATCATACTACGCCCCCATCGTGCACAAATGACTGACAGACTCTTGGCTAATTTGGTCTTTTGCAAATGCAATGCAGCATAGGGCCCTGACATATAAAAAGTACAACTTTTTTGTTATGTTCACGTATATGTCATGTTTTTTCAATGTTAACACTTTTGTACAAATAAGTACATTTGCACTTTATTTTTCAATGTGTTTGTTCTGTAAAGGAATGAGTTAATGTTTAAAATGACTGGTTAATAGTGCTATTATAAAGTGCAATGTCAGCACAATTTTCTTTCCTGCAATTTAAAATGCACTTGTTTTAATAAATAAATACAGCGTTTGAAAAGCATACACAATCTGTGTTAATATATTAGTCTGTGGTTAAAAGGACTTGAAAGGACTCGAAACTCAAAATGCAGGACTTAGGACTTGACTTGAGACTTTCCAGTCTTGACTTTGGACTTGACTCGGGGCTTGCCTGTCTTGACTCGGGACTTGACTCGGACTTGACTCGGACTTGAGGGCAAAGACTTGAGACTTACTTGTGACTTGCAAAACAATGACTTGGTCCCACCTCTGATATATATATATATATATAAATAAGAGAAATACTTGAATTTCAGTGTTCATTTATTTACACATATACACGCGCATAACACTCATCTACTCATTGTTGAGTTAAGGGTTGAATTGTCCATCCTTGTTCTATTCTCTGTCACTATTTTTCTAACCATGCTGAACACCCTCTCTGATGATGCATTCTGCTTCGTCTCCTTGTTGTGTGCGCAGTTGTGCACTGCACTCTCTAAAAGCCCTAGATGTTAATGTCACATATGCATGTACAGTAGATGGCAGTATTGCCCTGTTTAAGAGTGTCACAACATTGCTGTTTACAGCAGACAAACTGCTTTACGGTAGACGAAAACGTGACTGCTGTTGTTGTGTGTTGTTACCGCGCTGGGAGGACGTTAATGAAACTGCCTAACAATAAACCCACATAAGAAACTAAGAACTCGCCCTCGATCATTCTACAGTTATAACGTGATTGGGCAGGCACGCTGTTTATATTGTGGGAAAGCGGACGTGAAAACAGGCTGTCGACACGTCACTCAGGTCCGCCTGAATTTCGGGAGATTTTCGGGAGAAAATTTGTCCCGGGAGGTTTTCGGGAGAAGCGCTGAATTTTGGAAGTCTCCCGGAAAATCCGTGAGGGTTGGCAAGTATGGTTCATTCTCTCCAGTACAATCTTTGCAGATGTCTGTCTCTCCGGTTTCTACCACCTCTCTCCTCTGCTGGCCACTCACTGTTAAAGACAACAGCTGATTAGATTAACACGTACCACCTGCGAAATCTAATCACCGGCCAGCTGCGTCTCGCCGTCCCGCACATGCCCCGCCCCTAGTCGATGGTGCTCCGCCCTCAACACCATTGACTGAGGCGGTGACCTTTTGCTCCTGCAGTGCGCTAATCACAACCTCCTCCCACAGTCACCAAAATATTAGGGCCGTCACTTTTGGATGGGCTTATGGTCAAAGACCGCTCTGTCTTTCTCCAATATCAGCAAGGCATCGGCTTATCAGTCCAGCCTTGACGTTTCTGCAGAGGGGAACTATTTGCATGTAGAGCAGGATTATTCGGCCCGGGCTGAAATTTGGGTCGGGGCGAGCGGCTCCCGGGCGTCGAGGGCCGGCGTTAGGCGCTCATCCTTCTTTGGTTTTTATCTTCCCGCCTGCAGCCGCCGAGTGAGGACGGATGTCTATCTGGGACACACTTCCATCCCCAACTATTTGTCCCCTTGCTTAGCTTCGAATGAAAAAAAAAAAAAAAAAAAAATCAAATAGAATACTTTTATCACTACTGTTGGTGGATAAAAGTACATTGGACAAGAAAAACAAACAAACATGGAGGCTCTATGGAATGCCAAAACACACACATGCTGTGAAATTGTGTCTGTCCTCTGCAGAGAGTGAATAAGATTGGATGAGACTGACAGATTGTGATAGAGGGACAAGGCGGTATCAATCAATCTGACGCTAAATGCTACGGAAAATCCTATCTGGGGCGGCTGACCCGCGGGCAGTACATCTAATAAACAACTTAGTGCACTTTTCCAGCCTTTGTCCACGTCTGAGCCTTTTCCGCCTTCTCAGGCCCCATGAAACATGCGGCCATACCCCTGCACCACCAGTATCAAAGGATCCACTGTGCCGTTTTTGCTTTTTCTTCCGCTACTTTTCTGTCGATTTTAACATGGAAATCCGTCTCGAAAAGGGTTGTTGCGTATGTACGGGTTTAATCAGTGTTTTTTCAACCACTGTGTCGCGGCACACTCGTGTACCGTGAGATATTGTCTGGTGTGCCAAGGGAGATGATGTAGTTTCACCTAATTGGGTTAAAAATATGTTTTGCACACCGGTGATTATAATCCGCAAATAATGTGCCGTTGTTGAGTCACGGTGCTGTCTAGAGCACGGCATAGTAACCATGTAATACTCTTCCATATCAGTAGTAGGGATGATACTCGAACCCGGTTTTCCCGGTTGTTCGGACTCGAATTCCTTTTTGAGAACTGGTACCCGTTATCGAGACCACTATAGTAAACAAAAAGAGTTGGTTCTTTATTCGAATCCCTGGGAACGAATCCCGTGCCGACAAGAAATGCTCCGTGAGACATCACAAGAAATGACGTCACGTAGCTCAGTCATTTGTCACGGTGGGGTGCTGCGGTTCGTTGCCGGGACGCAAAACTGACTGCTCCGGATGAAAGCGTGCAGGTGGGAGATGATTTATTTCTCATAAATCATACCAGTGACGTGCGGTGAGGTTGATGGCTGGTGAGGCACTGACTTCATCACAGTCAGATTTACAAACATATGAACCCTAAAGAGTATCTTATTCACCATTTGATTGGCAGCAGTTAACGGGTTATGTTTAAAAGCTCATACCAGCATTCTTCCCTGCTTGGCACTCAGCATCAAGGGTTGGAATTGGGGTTAAATCACCAAAAATGATTCCCGGGCGCGGCGCCGCTGCTGCCCACTGCTCCCCTCACCTCCCAGGAGGTGAGCAAGGGGATGGGTCAAATGCAGATGACAAATTTCACCACACCTAGTGTGTATGTGACAATCATTAACTTTAACTTTACACATACAAACTGTAGCACACAAAAAAGCACATTTAATTAAAAACAATTTTATTATGGTCTTACCTTTACTTATAAATGAAGTCCAGGCGCTGCTCCTTCTGAACAGAAGCATCGATAACTTGTTTATAGAAGTCTTCCTTATCTTTCTTCAGTTTTAAAAGTCTCTCTGTCTCAATGGAGATCTTCCTCTAATTATTACCTCCTGCTTCGATTGAAAGTCCAGTTTAGAAAACTGTTTTATTTTAGATATGTAATCCTCCATGTTAAAAGTCCAGGCAAGAGGAAAAAATAAACGATCGCTGCTAACTGTTGCTGCTTGTTGTCACTTCTTCTGCGGCTGAGTAGTCGCAGAGATGCTCCCTGGGATCACTACCGCCCTCTACCACCAGGAGGCGGGATTACTGCGAGCCTCACACAGTGCGTCTTCGCACTGTGTGAGGCTCGCAGCTAACTAAACTATGGAACTGTATAATATAATTCATATAGCAATACGGTCTCACTGCACAGCAGTCATTGCACAATCCATGGTGAGGCTCAACTGAGTGACGTGCCTCAACTGGCTGCTGACTCACCGCAAGTCTCTTCTCAGTATTTGAACGGCAAATGTGAAAATTCAGCGATTTTGAATAAAAATAATCTAAAACTGGTGAAGTTAAATGGAAAATAACTTTATAGTATAATCACTGGATACATATAACAATTTTTTTTTTTTTTTTCCTTTTTACATTTTTTTTCTTTCCATGCTGGCACGTGAGGCCCCGCCTCACCTGCCTCCCCTGACTGCACGTCACTGAATCATACACATTACAACAGACGGGAACGAAACACAAGGAAAGCGTGCCGTTCGCACGAGAAGCTAAAGCAAAAACTTACTTAGCACAGGAATACTAGAAGCTAAGGTAACTTTAGCACAGGAATCATGAGCTCGAAAACCAGAATGCCAACGTAACTGTTGCAAATGCAAACAATGAAGCTACGACGAGTCACCGGAAAAGGCAGGCTTAAATAGAGTCTCTGATGAGCAACAGGTGCGCGTACAAGGCAGGTGAAAATCATAAGTAACCATGGTGACTAAAACAAACCCCCGAAGTGCACAAAACCCTAACCCCATGTTGCAAGGATCTGTACACAATTCCCGGAAGCTGAAAACATCCCAGTTATTGCATGGCCAGCATACTCACCGGACATGTCACCCATTGAGCACGTTTGGGATGCTGTGGATTGGCGTGTACGACAGCGTATTCCACTTCCTGCCAATATCCAGAAACCTGGCACAGCCATTGTAGAAGAGTGGACCAACATTCCATAGGCCGCGATCGCCACATCCCCAATAAAGCAAAACAGTACATTTCAGAGTGGCCTTGTATTGTGGGCAGCCTAAGGCACACCTGGGCAATAATCAGCATCTTGATATGCCACACCTCTGAGGTTGGATGGATTGTATTGGCAAAGAAGAAATGCTCACTAACACAGATTTGTGAACAATATTTGAGAGGAATAGGTCTTTTGTGTATATAGTAAAAGTTTTAGATCTTTGAGTTCAACTTATGAAAAATCGTAGCAAAAAAACGATTGTTGCATTCATATCTTTGTTATATATATATATATATATATATATATATATATATATATATATATATATATATATATATATATATAATATGGATGGATGGATGGATGGTGTGTGCATAATTTAAACAAATAGTTGTGCAGATTTGTATTTGTTAACTTTGTTTGCTGGTCAAATATATTCACCTTTTTAATTCATCAGATGGCACTATTATTATGACACAGTGTCATGTCTTTTGATCATGTTTTGTTTGGCTATGTTCTGTTTGGTTTTTGGACTCTTTTAGTTTCTGTTTACGCTCCATTGTTTCAGTTACCATACCGACCCATTAGTTTTCGCCTGTCATGTGTCCGGACTCACGCACCTGTTATCAATCACGTCACTAGTATTCAAGCCATAGTTGCCAGGTAGTCGACCTGGCGTCATCACTCTGTTCACTCCGTCTCTGCGTACTCTGCACTCTACTTCATGCCATGTTTACTGTTTCATGCCATGTCATAGTTCATGCTGCTATTTTCATGTCACAGTAAGTGTTTTTGTTTTCATGTCCATAGTTCTGCCTTTGTGCTAGTTTTTGTTTTCTTAGCCAAGTTTGTTCTCCGCCTTGTGCGCCCCTTTTGTTTGCACTTTTTTAGTAGAATTAAAACAAGTCTTTACCTTCATGCCATGTTTACTGTTTCATGCCATGTCATAGTTCATGCTGCTATTTTCATGTCACAGTAAGTGTTTTTGTTTTCATGTCCATAGTTCTGCCTTTGTGCTAGTTTTTGTTTTCTTAGCCAAGTTTGTTCTCCGCCTTGTGCACCCCTTTTGTTTGCACTTTTTTAGTAGAATTAAAACAAGTCTTTACCTTCATGCCATGTCCAGTTCACTTGCATTCTGGGAAAACAATCCACGCCGTAAACTACACCAAAGTCCTAGTTGTGACACATAGTATCAATACAGCCAGTGAGTGTGCCACACACTCACTGAGGCATCATTTATCCTTCACTACTAATAGGCTTAGGTGTATTAGATATTTGTGGGTGAAGCATTACAATGTGTCAGGATTTCTAAAAAGTATGTTTTTTTTAAGCTAGTCAGAGAGGGTAAAAAAAAAAGTGTGTATGTGCAGATGTCACTCTTTCAAACCAGCATATGGCACCATTATGAAACACCAACACTGTATCAGTGCAGTGTCAGTGCAGTTATTGAGTGTGGCACACACTCACTCCTTAATGTTACCATTCAACATATGCTTCTTCCCTTGTAAAAAAAGTACATTTACACTTTTAATTAGAGGCGTGTAACTTCTTTTTACAGTTAATTACAAGTAAATATGTCGTGCAATTCAGCATTTGTGACCGTGGAACCGATTATCTGTGGGGGGAAAATTGTTTCAAAATGTAAACAAATGTCCCGATTGAGTTTGACCTGTAGCTAAAACCACTTTTTTTTATGATTATTTTGTTGCGACATTAAGGTGACCAAAATATTACAAACAGCCTGGAGTATGATGCGTTGCAGTTGAGTACAAGCACAATAACAAACATGTTGTTAAATTAATAAGGTGTCAATCAAAAGTGAGTATGTTTTTATCTTTTGTCAAAGCTAATTCTTTTTTTTTTTTTCTCAAAATATTTGATTGTGTATTTCCCTTCTGGCCAACCAGTAAAGGGTTGCTGCTCTTCTCCCTCTGAAGTCTTTTTTCTTTTTTTTTTTTTTAATCATGCCAAGCAATCCTCTTTTTTTCATTCATCCGCCCACACATTCTTTGGAATGAGGCAGATCATCTTGATGTGTTTTAAGTGGAATTCTCAATTTGTTGTGGTTGGAAAAGTGCGGCGCGTCTCCCCCGTATTCCGACTCGGGTCCTGCAGGCTGTGAATGAGCAGCTTCCCACTCGCTGTTACAGAACGCCTCGGGCCAAAGCTTTTTCTTTTTCCTCCCATGACAGAAAGGGCTTCTTGACTGATATTTATCACATAAGTAAGTCTGCTCCACTTCAGCTCCCAGTGATATCTCAGAGGCTTTGCGAAAAGCTCAGCAGAGAATGTGGACACTTAAAAATATCAGCGGAAAACAAAATTGCACGGAGAAATTCTCAGAGAATGAGTCAATGGATTTTAAAATGTGGGAAATATTATATATACTTTTTTCTTTTTTCACGTCAAAAACTCACATGTATTATTCTAAATAATTCTATGAAAAATATGTGAATAGTCAGTTTATATAATTTGTTAACTGCATATAAATATAGTTAGAAATACAAATATATTTGATGACGTGTTTTGACTATTTATTTACTTAAAGTGGAACATTGTGTATTTAGTTTCAATAATTAATTTTTCCCATTTATTTTAATATTTTAAAAATTATTTTAAATTATTTTATAAAACCTATTTTTCTAAATAGGAGAATATTAGTCAATACATTTTTCAATGTTAGATATAAGGCTTTAATTTATTACGATAGCATGTACAAATACACATGAAAACACTCCGACAGACATCACACATGAGACGGTTTAGTAAGTATAATGTTATGTACAGGGGGAGTAGACGGCACAGACAACAAAGGCGAAGTATAGCTCTATGTATTGATTGATTGATTGATTGAGACTTTTATTAGTAGGTTGCACAGTGAAGTACATAGTCCGTACAATTGACCACTAAATGGTAACACCCGAAAAAGTTTTTCAACTTGTTTAAGTCGGGGTCTATTTATTATATATATTTACAACATATATATAACAACAACCAATAATATAAATAAACTAGAGAATGGAGTGTGACTCGATCCAATGTGTATTGTGCGCGACTATGTGTGAATTAACTGTTGTGTGTTACTGGGAGTGTTGAGCGAGAGGCGGAAGTCCCGGAGGGGAAAGGCAGTCTCGAATGTCCGTGAGACAGGCAGGTAATTGGGGGTATAGCCAGTGTTGGGTTAGTTACTGAAAACCAGTAACTAGTTACAGTTACTAGTTACTTTATTTCAAAAGTAACTCAGTTACTAACTCAGTTGCTTACACTAAAAAGTAATGCGTTACTGTGAAAAGTAACTATTTAGTTACTTCTTCTACTTTTTCATTTTAAAGCTCCCATTAATGCCCTTTTAGCCTTCATTTTAGTACTGTTATTGCACTGGAGAATAATACAATCTGTTGATCAACTTGACATACATTTGCATCACTGAACTCTGCTAAGCAATGTGGTCTACATACAACACACAAAGACAAAGATATGTTTCAAAGGGCCAATTTATTTCAGGCCAGAACAAACTGACAAAACTATTTTAAATAGCTGCAACATAACATACATAAGTAACAAACAGCATAATAACACTAACACTAACACTTTTTTTTTTTTTTTTTTTTTTTCTTTTTTTTTTTTTTTTTTTTTTTTTGTGTCCTGTCCAGCTTCTCAGGCAAATCATATAGTTGATGTAGATGCCCATGTCGGCTGTTCAGATTTACTTTACAAAAGAGAAGTGTAGGATACTTCTCTTGTTGCCTTATTTGTATTTGACTTTATTAAATGTATTTATATTATCATTTAGTGCAGCCGGGCCGGAGCAGGAGGGGATAGAAAGAGAAAAAAAAAGAAGACAGAGGGGGAAATTGTGGGAACAAGAGGGGGATTAGACAGAGAGACAAAAACAACAACAGCAAACAACAACAACAACAACAATAGAGCAACATCAGCAAATATGACATGTACAAATATGATGGTAAAAGTAATAGCAAATAAGCAGTTAGCGAAAAATAAAAAATAATACAGAAATGACAATGAGCATTATTACACTACAAATGGATCAATACAAATACCAATAGAAATAGCGCTATTGATAATGAACAATACCAATAATTTACCTTTATTATCAACAATACAGTTGTTTAAATGCAACAATACATATACGTAATGATAACTTGAGATACGAAAGAATGCAGAAAAATGGAGGGGGAGAAAGAGAAGCAACCTACATTAACCTTGTAGATTGTTATAGTCACAATAGGTTAAGCTTTGTCAGTGTGCCATGTGTTACACCCAGTTTACCCTAGGGCAACAACGTTAATATATGTTTGATGAAACGTGATTATGTGCATGAGTGTAAGTATGCATATGTACTTGTATATGTACAGAATGTGTATATGTGTTTGTACAATGAATGTATATGTACAGAATGTGTATATGTGTTTGTACAGTGAATGTATATGTACAGTATGTGTATGTGTATGTTTGTATATTGAATGTGCGTGTGGATGTACGAACATTAGGTAGGTAAATATGTACTGTATTTGTGTATGTATGTGGGAGCGTAGGTACCTATGTACGTATGTGAGCATATGTGAATTTGCATGTACAATACATTCGACTCCCAGAGTGCGTGGGAGCCAGAGCACGGCCCCATCACCCCCGAGAGCCCAACCCACAAACAGGAGGCGTGGTGCCCAGGGAACCAGGGACCACCGCCCCCACGCAGCCAAGCCGGCCAGCGACAGGAACCCCAGAGCCCGACCCACCGTACTGCCCACAAGGGCCAGCAGCAGGCCGCAGACAGACGCACCCGGCAGAGGACAGGGCACGAGAAAAGCAGGGGACAGCCAGACCCCAAGCCAGCGAGAGACCACACCCCACACGGGCAGAAAGGCGAGACGCCCCGCCCGAGGGACCCAGAGACTCCCCGCAACCGGACGGGAAGACCGCCCCCGCCCCACCGGCAACCGGGCCCCCACGAGCCCACCCCCCACCCCCGTAGAGCGCGGCGAGGCCAGCCCCCGGCCACCCCACCCAAACCGGCCGCCGCAGGACCACCCAGGCACAGGGCCACGGGAACCACCCACCCCACCCGCAGGGACCCCAACGATGGAGATGGAACAACCAGCAACCGCCCCGCCGAGCCCCCCCCCTGAGGGAGGGGAAAATTAAAAAATAATATTAATAAAATATATTAAAAAATAAATAAATAAATAAATTAATAAAAAAAAAAAAAGAATTAAAAGAAGATCACAGACATGCTGACAAACAAGGTCACTACCCCAGCAACTGGCCGACTCGCAGCACCTCGGAATACCTTGCAGCACCAAGCTACCACAATAGACGCAGGGACTAGGCCCAACAGGCCCCAACCAAGACGGGCACCCGGAAGGGATGGACAGCGGGACCCAGGAGCTCCAGACACGCAGTTCGGATGCAGTAGCCTGAGGCGTCGACCCCCGTCTGACAGGCAGGCCCAGAGCGTACCCCCAGAAATATACATACATACATACATATATACATACACATACACACATACACGTATACATACACATATATACATATACATACACATATGTACACATATACATACACATATGTACACATACACATATATAAACATACATACATACACACACATATACATACATATGCACAGTTCGTCAGCCCCGACAGCCATCACGCGCGCGCGCTGCCACCAGTCACAACATCAGCCACACCCCTGCACCAGACCCAGCAGCCACGGGCGCCCACACCACAAACAAACGGCAGCAGAAACAGCAGCCGCAATAACCCCAGACAGCCAGCACCAGCCAATCAAATCAAAGCGATCAAAAAAAAACTGCGACCAGCAACCACACGCCACCAGGGCCACGGAGACCAGCCGGCGCCAGCCCGCCGGTCAGCCCGAACGCCAACACGCAAACAAGAGACACCAACAACCCCCCCAACCAAAAGGCCCCCCCACCCCAACCCAAACCCGCACAAACACACCATCGCCCAAACAACCGAGACACAGCATCCAGACCAGACACGGGGGCTGCGCCGCCACCACACCAAGTCACCAACAGAGACCCCACAGCGCAAGGTCGGGCCAAACGGGCACGGACCCCATCCAACAGGAAGTGAGACCCGCGCGACGCCACACACAAATAAATAATAAGATTAAAAAAATAAAAAATAAAAAAATAAAATAAAATAAAAAATAAAATTTAAAAAATAAAATAAAATAAAAATAAGTAAATAATAAAAATAAAAATAATAAATACATTAAAAATAAAAATAAATATATAACAATAATAAATGAATTAAAACCATGGCAGGCCACCCGACCGCAGTCCCCGCCGGCCGACGAGGCAATGAGGGGTGCGCCGAACCCCAAACCCCCCATGCATGTGTACAAGGCCCCCAGAGTGTCTACTGTGTAGTTAAAATTAGGAGGTCAGCCGTTACAGCCGACCTCCAGTCCCTATTGATGTGTGTACTGTAGCGTGAGTGAGATATGTATGCTTGTGGGAACTAATAATGCGATTAAAATTGGGGGACATCAAGGTCATGGTGGGTCCCAACCAAACCAAGCCCCCCAAATCCTAAGTGTCTAATATGCAGCTAAGATTGAGGGATGGACGAGCAGGGGACAAGACAGGAGGACTGGAGCCCCATTGGAGGCATCCTCAACCCCCCGCCATGCCTCCCCGCAGGACAATCCCCAAAGTCCTATATATGTGTGACTGTGTGCGCTATAAGTAGGAGGAGTAGAGGGCCCAGACATCCCCCCAGTCCACGCGGCCGACAACCAGGAACTACGGCCAGGAGGCCGCCACCCCCCGCCACAGCCCGTGACCCACACCAGACCACTTTAACGTGACGCCACGCGAGCCCCTCCCCCCGCCAAACAAAGCCAGCCCCCGCCCGCCCCAACCCAACCCTGCAGAGCCCATACCGGCAACCAAACGCAGAGAAACCGCACAGCCCCCACGCCCAATGCAAACACCGCATCCCGGCCATCCACACAGCAATGTGCCCATACGAGTCCCGGCCAGGGGAAGGAGCCCCCCAACGGGGCAAGAAGCCAATGCATCCCGTCCGCCCGCCAGCCCCCAAACCAGCCGGCAAGCCAACGCCAGCCAGCCCCACAACCCCACAAGCGCACAGACACCAGCCACAGTCCCCCAACCACTCCAACCCAACACAGCGATGCCAACCGCTGGTATCACCGCAGCAACCATCACCACCACCGCCCGTCCGCAGCGTAAACACCCGCGGCCGCCGAAACCAAAACAAAAAAGCGACCGACCCCGTAAACCACAACAACGCACACCCCCGGCTACCACCGAGGCCACCAACCCACCTACCCCAACTCATCCACAGCCAGGCCAATTGAGCCACCGGACATCCACACCCATGCACACACCTACACATTCATATACACATACATACACACATACATATATGCATATACATATACATACACATACACACATATACACACGCATGCATATACATATAAACATACACATCCACACATATATACACATTAATACACCCACACACATATACATAAGCCCACATATACACAAACACATACATACACAACACACACACACAAAAAAAAAAAAAAATAAATACAAAATTAAAAAAAAAAATAGAAAGAAAAGAAAAAAAAGAAAAATAAACCCTTTAAATAAAATAAAATAAATAAAAATAAACAAGAGGCCTGGTCGCCAACAGTGCCCAACGCCACCAAACCCCGCAGCCCCTCCCGCACGTCCAGGCCCCCCCCGCCCACCACCCACCAGGCATCCCATCCGGCAAAAAGCCATAAGGGCCCAGCCCTGCGCCCACAGCCGGCATGCCACGGCACCTCAGCAGACCCGGCGCCGCGATCAGCAATGCACACCGGGGCAGCGACACATACATATGTACCTACATACATACACACAGATTTCACCATACATATATACAAACGTACACACACCCACATACACGCGTACCCATATATAATTTAACAGAATAAGTTAAATATATTAAATAGATAAAAAAAAAAAAAAAAAAAAAAAAAAAAAAAAATAATAATAATAATAATAACTAACACTAACACTAACCACGTTAAACCCAGATTCCAAACTAACAAAGGTCTTAACTCATTCTCTTTTTATGCCACTTCAATATGGAATCCACTCCCAACAGGTGTAAAAGAAAGGGCATCTCTATCCTCCTTCAAAACCGCACTAAAAGAACACCTCCAGGCAACTACAACTCTAAACTAACACCCTCCCTTCCTCATAATACCTCTTCGGATTGTAAATAATCAAATGTAGACATTTTTTCTTATACTTTCTGATCTCTCTCTCTGTGTCCACTACTTGCTGTACATATCCTACCAAGTCAGTCCTACTCTGTTTCAATGTCCATTTCTCTGATGATGCAATTGTTGATGCTGATTGTTGATGACAGAAGTGTTGATACCAACCAAACATACCCCCCCCCCCCTCCCCCCAAATCCCACATCCCGGATTGTAAATAATTCAATGTATATACTCTGATGATTATCTTGTGTGATGACTGTATTATGATGTTAGTATATATTTGATAGTATATATCTGTTTCATGAATCAGTGGACCCCGACTTAAACAAGTTGAAAAACTTATTGGGGTGTTACCATTTAGTGGTCAATTGTACGGAATATGTACTGTACTGTGCAATCTACTATTAAAAGTTGCAATCAATCAATCAACAACATAGCTGTAAAGCTGGCTTCACCTAAGGAAGGCACACGTGACATACACAGAGCCTAACCAGACAGATTTGAATTGTTGTTTTGGGCAGTAGACGGGATCTTTGATCCAAGACACAACTTACATTTAACTAAAATGTTATTTTCTTTGTGCTCCACAAAAGAAAAGAAGTCAGAATATCTCATACTTGCCAACCCTCCCGAATTTCAGTGCCTCTCCCTGGGACAACCATTCTCCAAATTTCTCCCGATTTCCAGCCGGACTTAAGGCACGCCCCTCCAGGTCCGTGCGGACCTGAGTGAGGACAGCCTGTCGTCACGTCCGCTTGGCCAACCAAAAAGTAACCACAGAACACTATACCGTATAGTCGTATAGTGTTCTGTGGTTACTTTTTTGTTGGCCAACGTGTATTGCGCACCCCCCTCCCCTCCCCTCCCCTCCCCACACACACACACACAGAGAGCGCAGAGGAAGAATCAGAAGCATGTCATAGCTTCGCTGCCATAAAACACGATCAGATCCTCAGTTTCTAGCCGATACTACATAAAAAATAACGTAAAATAACGCAGTAACGCATCATGTAGTAACGGTAATTGAGTTACTGAATATAAAAAATAACGCGTTAGATTACTAGTTACCGCCGAAACTAACGCCGTTACAGTAACGCGTTACTTTGTAACGCGTTAGTCCCAACACTGGGTATAGCGAGGCGTCAACAGGTCCGTGTCCAGGCGGGAGGTCGAGATCTAAGATGGGCAGCCAGAGATCCAGAGAAAAACAACAGGGAAGACGAGACACACAGCTCGTCACGCGGAAACAGGGATTTTTGTACAGGACAGGTAGCTACGTTCTGGTCCGGAACGCAGCTCTGCACTGGCTTAAGAAGGCCAGGGAGCTCATCAGCGACAGGTGTGCAGATTGCAGATTGATTGCAGCTGCCTGCTGCAGCCGGAGTGGCGCGGGCAGGCGCAATTAGCAGAGCGCACAGATGAGTGTGCATTAGCATGCGCCCGGGCCGTGACATATAATCATGGACCCACTCACTGCGGAAGCTAGCTCTCCAATCAGCTAAAAAGACTCAATAACTCCACGGTGACGTTTTAGTGAATTTACGAAACTGAAAAAACAATAATAATGCCATTTTAAGTTACTAGTACTAACAAAGACGCTTGCAAAAGTGTTGGCATATTAGCTAATGCTAACGACGCTAGCTTGATTACATTACGACAGAGCATACACATATGCATGAAAGCATTACTATCAAACATGTGACGGTTCGGTACAAATTGTTTTAGTTCTATTGTAAAACTTAAAAACGCTGCTAGGAGTGATGAATGAAGAAACCATACGACTACAAACATAGAAACACTATGGATTACAGAACAGCACTTGTGCTTCCGGTTCAAAGCACTAAACAGAATGAAATACTGTAGTGAGTGCAGTGAGCGATGATCACGCCATGACACAAAAAATAACACACCATTTCAGTTTCTCCGTGGGTGTGTTATGAAAACTATTTGTTGAATATAAAACATTATGGCTGTTAGTGAAGAAAAATCCATCAATTAGCCATGTTTTGACTATTTGCTGACTATTTACCCCACATCTGCGGTCCCCTCCAAGGTTTCTCATTGTCATCCCATTGGGTTGAGTTTTTCCTTGCCCTGATGTGGGATCTGAGCCGAGGATGTCATTGTGGCTTGTGCAGCCCTTTGAGACACTTGTGATTTAGGGCTATATAAGTAAACATTGATTGATTGATTGATTGATTGATTTACTTAAAGTGGACCATTGTGTATTTAGTTCAAATAATGTATTTTTCTTATTTCTTTTAATACTTTAAAAAGTATTTTTACATAATTTTATAAAACCTATTTTTCTAAAGAAGAGAATATTAGTCAATAAATATGTCAATGTTAGACATACTGCTTTAATTTAGATATAATAATTGATTTAAAAATAATTGTATAGAATATTAGTCAATACATTTTGTTTTAAAAAACGTTTAAAAATATAAATGTAAAACATTTTGAAATGAACAATTGGATAACTAAGAGATTATTCAATAGGTTTAAAAGTAAAAGTATTTCATGTATTTTTAAATTACATTTATGAATATATTTTTATCAACTAATATTACGGGATTGTTTTAAGTGTAGAACATGTTAAAATATATTTTACAATGATACATTGCGGTTCCTATTTCTAATTAGTTTCAAAATAAAAAAAATGTGGTCAACGTATTTGAAATGTAAAAATTCTGTTAACAATAAATACATATTTTTGAATACTTTAAATTATAAATATTAAGAAAAAGTGTTCATATACATTTTAGGTTTTCTCATATGATTATATTGTTTAAATGCAAATGTTTTTTGGCACTGTAAACTAATATTTATACTTATATTAAATTATGTGTAAAGCATTGCACTAATATAGCACTTGAATTTAAATGAATATTGGATTAATCATAACGGCAACAATAATCACAATTTCCCTTTTATTATGAAAATCTTTAAATATTTTGTTTATTTAAAGAAAAGGTTCTATTTGTGGCTCCTTGTAAAGGAAGTGATGATGAATGTAAATCTTACAGACTGTGAAGGATGATGCATTTATAAACTAGACAAACTATTTTGGCTGCACAAAAGCCCTTTTTATTGTGACATGCTCTCATTTGATGTATTCAACCAACACAATTCTGTGGTTAAAAAATAGCAATAAATGTGCATACGAGTATTTTGACGTGAGGTACATCACAGACAGACACGACAACAATCACAGACGATGCAAATTAAAGTCGTGTACGCGGAAATATGGAATAATGGAAACAAAACAGGAAGTAGAATATTTGTGTTTGTCCTGGAGCAAGTGGACACAAGGTCTTTATTGTAATAAACAGTCTGGACAGTGCACACAGCTGCCTTATGAAACATAATTGTTATTTTGTGATGGATCTCACCCACTGAGGCACTTCTAACAAAAAAATAGAGCTATTATAATATGGCCTGCAGGGTTGAAAGTCCTGCTTGTGTTTGATTTTCACTGATGAGCATTCTGGGAATACACCTTTTTTTCCCCCCCTCTTCTTCTTGTAAATGTCAGGAGATGAATATGTGACATATGAGCTGCCGGAGACATTTACAACACAACTTCTTCCGCTGCGAGCAAAATCTTTTTTTAGTCAACTCTCAAAGCCTCACAGCTCACACCGATCTTTATTGTTATCACGGCCGGTGCTGAACGAGTGGGCGCTCTACTGCATTGCAGGACAATAATAGGCCACATGAATGAAAAGCAAAAATGTATCCTTTTTATAACTGTATTGTCTGGACTATAGGGCTAACGTAAGCCAGGCCCACTACATTTTAAAAGAAAGATAATCCATCCCATCATGATTATTGCACAGGTGTGCCTTAGGCCAGTGGTCCCCAACCTTTTTTGCGCCACAGACCGGTTTAATGTAGGCATTATTTTCAGGGACCGGCTTCCCACGTGTGCCAGATGCTTCCCTTTTCAAGGAATATTTTTCCCGTTTCAATGTTAGCACAACTTGAGAAGCCGGTATGAATGTATTGGTCTGGGCTGTTCTCCTGAAGCTTCAGTAAAACTTGATAATATTCCTATTCTGTCTTGATGGTCCTTCTTACTCAGTATATATGTCATCGAAAGAACTTGGGATTGACCAGTGACTTTAATTCCCTGGGAGGAAAAGCTGGTCAGACGCAACAGTGTCTAGTGGGACAGGCGAAAGTTAAGTTGGAGAAAATGCAGTCGTTCATAAATGATTTCATGAGCTTTTTCCATATATTAGCCGCACCGGATTATAAGACACAAATATATACGTTGTGCAATGAGATATTTACACAAATAATTTAGAAATGTTTATTTATATAATTTCATTTAATCCAAATGGTGGAAGTAAAACGGCTGATCAAACAAAACAGAAGTCATCGTCATGGAGTAAGTATTAACCGTTTCAGTTATATTATACAACTTAAAAACGTTGCTTGGAGTGATAAATGAAGAATCATTTGGAGCAGAAACGCTATGGACGAATGTTTATTTACATAACTTAACTTTTTCCAAACGGTGTCAGTAACACGGCAGTAAAACGGTTGATCAAACAAAACGAATGTCATCGTCATGGACCCACTAGCTGCGGAAGCTAGCTCTCCAATCAGCTAAACAGACTGTCATTTTAAGTTATAATACTAACACAGACAGCATATTTGCTAATGCCAACGACGCTAGCTTGATTACATTACGATAGCATGTGCAAATATGCATGAAAACACTCCGAAAGAAATCAAACATGGGACGGTTTAGTAAGTATATCGAGCAGAAACGCTTTGGACGAATGTTTATTTGCATAACTGAATTTTTTCCAAACGGTGTCAATAACACGGCAGTAAAACAGCCGATCAAACAAAACAGAAGTCATCGTCATCGACCCACTAGCTGCGGAAGCTAGCTCTCCAATCAGCTAAACAGACTGTCATTTTAAGTTATAATACTAACACAGACAGCATATTTGCTATTGCTAACAAGGCTAGCTTGATTACATTATGATAGCATGTACAAATATGCATGAAAACACTCCGACAGACATCAAACATGGGACGGTTTTGTAAGTATAAACCTTTTTTTGTTATATTATAAAACTTACAAACATTGCTTAGAGTGATAAATGAAGAATCCTTTCGAGCAGAAACGCTATGGATGAATAGTAGACAAAATGGGATGTACTTCCAGTCTAAGGCACAAAACAGGAAGTACATATTCAACCCGAACCTCTTTAGCACAAACAGTAACAGAGTGTGTGTGTCAATGTTGAAAATTATGGCCGTTAGCATTGAATTTGCTAATGCTAACAACGCTAGCCTGATTACATTACGATAGCATGTACAAATACGACAGACATCAAACATGGGACGGTTTAGTAAGTATAATCATGGACCCACTAGCTGCGGTCGCTAGCTCTCCAATCAGCTAAACAGACTCAATAACGCCACGGTGACGTTTTGGTGAATTTACGAAACTGAAAGAAAACAAAAATAATGCCACTTTAAGTTAATAGTATTAACACATACACATATGTGTACACATATGCATGAAAGCACTACTATCAAACATGTGACGGTTTACTACAAATTGTTTTAGTTATATTGTAAAACTTACTTGGAGTGATGATTGAAGAAACCATATGAGTAGAAACACTATGGATGACAGAACAGCACTTGTGCTTCCGGTTCAAAGTACTAAACAGAATGAAATACTGTAGTGAGTGCAGTGGCATGGCACAAACAATAACATACCATGTCAGTTTCTCCGTGGGTGTGTCATGAAAAGTATTTGTTGAATATAAAACATTATGGCTGTTTAGCGAAGAAAAATCCATCAATTAGCCGCACCGTTTTATTAAGCCGCAGGGTCCAAAGCGCAGGAAAACAAATATTGCCTTATAGTCCGGAAAATACGGTAAATACAGTAGTACCTCGACTTAAGGGTGTTTTGAGATACGAGTTGGTTCTTGGCTAATTGTTGTGCTTTAAGTTGCTGAGCCAAAAAATTTAGTAAGTATCGATCCCGCTAGGTGGCCTTGTCACAGTGAACCCCGGGAGAGCCACACAAAAACATCCGGTCTGCCTTGTTTGCAATAGCTCATAGCTAGAAATCGACATAACCTTTTTTCTCCAACCATAGGAAGGAAATAAGTGTGAAGGACAATGCTACGAAAAAGAAGTGGATGACATTCATTGAAATTAGAGATGTCCGATAATATTAGACTGCTGGTATTATCGGCTGATAAATGCTTTAAAATGTAATATCGGAAATTATCGGTATCGGTTTCAAAAAGTAAAATTTATGACTTTTTAAAACGCTGCTGTGTACACGGACGTAGGGACAAGTACAGAGCGCCAATAAACCTTAAAGGCACTGCCTTCGCGTGCCGGCCCAGTCACATAATATCTGCGGTTTTTAACACACACACACACACACAAGTGAATGCAAGCATACTTGGTCAACAGCCATACAGGTCACACTGAGGGTGGCCGTATAAACAACTTTAACACTGTTACAAATATGCGCCACACTGTGAACCCACACCAAACAAGAATGACAAACACATTTCGGGAGAACATCCGCACCGTAACACAACACATACACACAACAGAACAAATACCCAGAACCCCTTGCAGCACTAACTCTTCCGGGACGCTACAATAGACACCCCCGCTATCCCCCCAACTCAACCCCGCCCACCTCAACCTCCTCATGCTTTCTCAGGGAGAGCATGTCCCAAATTCCAAGCTGCTGTTTTGAGGCATGTTAAAAAAAAAAATGACTTCAATAATAATTAAAGCTGCAAGCAGCGATGGACGGGACCGACTTTGACGGCACATAAAATCCAAACCGGAGCAGTAATTAAAACTCTTTGGTCAACTTTTAATCAGAAGGGTTCAATCTCTCTCCTGTGCTAGTTTGAAGCCGACAAGACAAACGCGCTCAGAGGAGATAATGTTTGAAAAAAGGTGACCGGTTTTTTACAAAACTTTTGTTTTGAAGGGGGAATTGCAAACTTCCTGTAGATTGTTGCTGGGGCATGTCAATTTATGAAATGTAGGTCTAAGTGAGACCTACATAGAGGTTATTGTTTCATGTCTCTACGATATTCCTACTGGAAGTTATGGGCAGTTTTGTCTGAGTTTTCTTCCTAGGAGCAGTTGTGTCTGTGTTTTCTTCCTAGGGGGCGCTAGAGCGCAATTTTGAGTTTTGGGGTTTGGTTTTTTAATTAGATCGCAATTTTTGCCAGTCTTGATGTGTGTGTTCAGTTTGAGTTTTGAAGCATGTTAAAGGGGTCAAATTACACCTCAAAGATGCAAAAGTGACTGTTTTTACTAAACTTTTGTTTTGAAGGGGGAATTGACAACTTCCTGTTGATTTTTGCTGAAGGATGTCAACCTAGGTCTAAGTCAGACCTACATAGAGGTTTTTGTTTCATGTCTCTACGACATTCCTACTGGGAGTTACAGGCAGTTTTGTCTGTGTTTTTTTCCTAGGGGGCGCTAGAGTGCAATTTTGAGTTTTGGGGCTAGGTTTTTTATTAGATCGCAATTTTCACCAGTCCTGATGTGTGTGTCAAATTTGGTGAGTTTTGAAGCACGTTAAGTGGGTCAAATTACAGCTCAAAGAGGCGGCGGAATAATAATAATAAAACACATGAAATACAATAGGGTCCTCTGTCCCAAAGGGACATTGCGGTCCCTAAATATGGCAGTGCCATGTTGGCATTTTTTCCATAACTTGAGTTGATTTATTTTGGAAAACCTTGTTACATTGTTTAATGCATCCAGCGGGGCATCACAACAGAATTAGGCATAATAATGTGTTAATTCCACGACTGTATATATCGGTATCGGTTGATATCGGTATCGGTAATTAAGAGTTAGACAATATCGGAATATCGGATATCGGCAAAAAAGCCGTTATCGGACATCTCTAATTGAAATAAAGCGAGAAATCTTCAAAAACATAACTGAGCGTGTAGCACAGCTAGTCTGCACAATACTGGACCAGAATGGGTCGAAGAATAACAGACATGTATCCAAAGAAAATATGGACAAGCTGCAGACGGTTTGGCCTCAGAAGGGATGCTCTCCAAGGTAAATGCTGCACTTTATCATGACATCATTGCATCAAATTACTCAAATTGTTTGTAATACATTCAATTGTATTGTACGTTTTTATACAATATTCATCTTTTCTTTTTAAAAGGCATGTCACACGTTTTAAGTTGTGTTTTAGGGGCGGGGCCAAGCACGTTTTAATTTATTTCAGTGGGCAAAGTTGATTTGCGACAAGAGTGTTTTGAGAACAATTGAGCTGGTAAATTGAAATAGTTTTTCTCAAAACACATTTTCTCATTTAAAACTATGACAATTGTAAAAAAATGTTTTGTTTTTGACCAAAATGCTTTATAAAAATACACGGCACCGGATGTCAAGACTTTTGAAAACTAATGGAAACCTTTATATAGCTGCTTTGTTTTCACCTTTTACAGTAGTTTACCTCTTTTTACGCTCGTGACTGCAGACAGTTTTTTTTTAAATGTGACACATGTGAGGCACATCTGTGCTGCATTTCATTTTTTAACTACACCTTGGACTTCAGGGCACCAGCATATGGCACACAAAGCTGCTAAAACACCTGAATAAGTCATACCCAAAGTAAATGGAAAGCTGTCGTTGAACCATTTGGAGTCGAGGCATG
>NC_084576.2:16670000-16680000 GCF_033978685.3 Nerophis lumbriciformis
AACTCTAAATTAAGTCTTTTTTACTTAAAATATGTTCCCCTAGTGTTAAAAAAACTCTAAATTAAGTCTTTGTTACTTAGAATATGTTCCCTTAGTGTCCAAATAACTCTAAATTAAGTCTTTGTTTCTTAGAATATGTTCCCCTAATGTCTAAAAAACTCTAAATTAAGTCTTTGTTACTTAGAATGTTCCCCTAGTGTCCAAATAAATCTAAATTAAGTCTTTGTTACTTAGCATATGTTCCCCTAGTGTCCAAATAACTCTAAATTAAGTCTTTGTTTCTTAGAATATGTTCCCCTAGTGTCCAAAAAACTCTAAATTAAGTCTTTGTTACTTAGAATGTTCCCCTAGTGTCCAAATAACTCTAAATTAAGTCTGTGTTACTTAGAATATGTTCCCCTAGTGTCCAAATAACTCTAAATTAAGTCTTTGTTGCTTAGAACATGTTCCCCTAGTGTCCAAAAAACTCAAAATTAAGTCTTTGTTACTTAGAATATGTTCCCCTAGTGTCCAAAAAACTCTAAATTAAGTCTTTGTTACTTACAATATGTTCCCCTAGTGTCTGAACAACTCTAAATTAAGTCTTTGTTACTTAGAATATGTTCTCCTAGTGTCCAAAAAACTCTAAATTAAGTCTTTGTTACTTAGAATATGTTCCCCTAGTGTCCAAATAACTCTAAATTAAGTCTGTGTTACTTAGAATATGTTCCCCTAGTGTCTGAACAACTCTAAATTAAGTCTTTGTTGCTTAGAACATGTTCCCCTAGTGTCCAAAAAACTCAAAATTAAGTCTTTGTTACTTAGAATATGTTCCCCTAGTGTCCAAAAAACTCTAAATTAAGTCTTTGTTACTTAGAATATGTTCCCCTAGTGTCAAAACAACTCTAAATTAAGTCTTTGTTACTTAGAATATGTTCCCCTAGTGTTAAAAAAACTCTAAATTAAGTCGTTGTTACATAGAATATGTTCCCCTAGTGTCCAAGAAACTCTAAATTAAATAATTATTACTTGGAATATGTTCCCCTAGTGTCAAAACAACTCTAAATTAAGTCTTTGTTACTTATAATATGTTCCCTTCGTGTCCAAAAAACTCAAAATTAAGTCTTTGTTGCTTAGAACATGTTCCCCTAGTGTCCAAAAAAACTCTAAATTAAGTCTTTGTTACTTAGAATATGTTCCCCTAGTGTCCAAATAACTTTAAATTAAGTCTTTGTTGCTTAGAACATGTTCCCCTAGTGTCCAAAACACTCTAAATTAAGTCTTTGTTACTTAGAATATGTTCCCCTAGTGTCCAGATAACTCTAAATTAAGTCTTTGTTACTTACAATATGTCCCCCTAGTGTCCAAAAAACTCAATTAAGTTTTTGTTACTTAGAATATGTTCTCCTAGTGTCCAAATAACTCTAAATTAAGTCTTTTTTACTTAGAATATGTTCCCCTAGTGTCAAAACAACTCTAAATTAAGTCTTTGTTACTTAGAATATGTTCCCCTAGTGTCCAAAAAACTCTAAAATAAGTCTTTGTTACTTAGAATATGTTCCCCTAGTTTCCAAAAAACTCTAAAAGAAGTCTTTGTTACCTAGAATATGTTCCCCTAGTGTCCAAAAAACTCTAAATTAAGTCTTTGTTACTAACAATATGTTCCCCTAGTGTCTGAACAACTCTAAATTAAGTCTTTGTTACTTAGAATATGTTCTCCTAGTGTCCAAAAAACTCTAAATTAAGTCTTTGTTACTTAGAATATGTTCCCCTAGTGTCCAAATAACTTTAAATTAAGTCTTTGTTGCTTAGAACATGTTCCCCTAGTGTCCAAAACACTCTAAATTAAGTCTTTGTTACTTAGAATATGTTCTTTAGTGTCCAAAAAATTCTAAATGAAGTCTTTGTTACTTACAATATGCTCCCCTAGTGTCAAAACAACTCTAAATTAAGTCTTTGTTATTTAGAATATGTTCTCCTAGTGTCCAAATAACTCTAAATTAAGTCTTTGTTACTCAGAATATGTTCCCCTAGTGTCCAAATAACTCTAAATTAAGTCTTTGTTACTTACACTATGTTCCCCTAGTGTCCAAAAACCTCTAAATTAAGTCTTTGTTGCTTAGAACATGTTCCCCTAGTGTCCAAAACACTCTAAATTAAGTCTTTGTTACTTAGAATATGTTCTTTAGTGTCCAAAAAACTCTAAATTAAGTTTTTGTTACTTAGAATATGTTCCCCTAGTGTCCAAAAAACTCTAAATTAAGTCTTTGTTACTTAGAATATGTTCCCCTAGTGTCCAAAAAACTCTAAATTAAGTCTTTGTTACTTAGAATATGTTCCCCTAGTGTCCAAAAAAAAAATCGAAATTAAGTCTTTGTTACTTAGAATATGTTCTCCTAGTGTCCAAAAAAACTCTAAATTAAGTCTTTGTTACTTACAATATGTTCCCCTAGTGTCCAAAAAATTCTAAATTAAGTTTTTGTTACTTAGAATATGTTCCCCTAATGTCCAAATAACTCTAAATAAGTCTTTGTTACTTCGAATATGTTCCCCTAGTGTTCAAAAAACTCTAAATTAAGTCTTTGTTACATAGAATATGTTCCCCTAGTGTCAAAACAACTCTAAATTAAGTCTTTACTTAGAATATGTTCCCCTAGTGTTCAAAAAACTCTAAATTCAGTCTTTGTTACTTAGAATATGTTCCCCTAGTGTCAAAACAACTCTAATTTAAGTCTTTGTGACTTAGAATATGTTCCCCTGGTGTCCAAATAACTCTAACTTAAGTCTTTGTTACTTAGAATGTGTTCCCCTAGTGTCCAAACAACTCTAAATTAAGTCTTTGTTACTTAGAATACGTTCCCCTAGTGTCCAAAGAACTCTAAATTAAGTCTTTGTTACTTAGAATATGTTCCCCTAGTGTCCAAATAACTCTAAATTAAGTCTTTGTTACTTAGAATATGTTCCCCTAGTGTCCAAATAACTCTAAATTAAGTCTTTGTTACTTACAATATGTCCCCCTAGTGTCCAAAAAACTCAATTAAGTTTTTGTTACTTAGAATATGTTCTCCTAGTGTCCAAATAACTCTAATTTAAGTCTTTGTTACTTAGAGTATGTTCCCCTAATGTCCAAAAACTCTAAATTAAGTCTTTGTTACTTAGAATATGTTCCCCTAGTGTCAAAACAACTCTAAATTAAGTCTTTGTTACTTAGAATATGTTCTCCTAGTGTCCAAAAAACTCTAAATTAAGTCTTTGTTACTTAGAATATGTTCCCCTAGTGTCCAAATAACTCTAAATTAAGTCTTTGTTACTTGGAATATGTTCCCCTAGTGTCCAAATAACTCTAAATTAAGTCTTTGTTGCTTAGAATATGTTCCCCTAGTGTCCAAATGACTCTAAATTAAGTCTTTGTTGCTTAGAACATGTTCCCCTAGTGTCCAAAAAACTCAAAATTAAGTCTTTGTTACTTAGAATATGTTCCCCTAGTGTCCAAAAAACTCTAAATTAAGTCTTTGTTACTTACAATATGTTCCCCTAGTGTCTGAACAACTCTAAATTAAGTCTTTGTTACTTAGAATATGTTCTCCTAGTGTCCAAAAAACTCTAAATTAAGTCTTTGTTACTTAGAATATGTTCCCCTAGTGTCCAAATAACTCTAAATTAAGTCTGTGTTACTTAGAATATGTTCCCTTAGTGTCCAAATAACTCTAAATTAAGTCTTTGTTGCTTAGAACATGTTCCCCTAGTGTCCAAAAAACTCAAAATTAAGTCTTTGTTACTTAGAATATGTTCCCCTAGTGTCCAAAAAACTCTAAATTAAGTCTTTGTTACTTAGAATATGTTCCCCTTGTGTCAAAACAACTCTAAATTAAGTCTTTGTTACTTAGAATATGTTCCCCTAGTGTTAAAAAAACTCTAAATTAAGTCGTTGTTACATAGAATATGTTCCCCTAGTGTCCAAGAAACTCTAAATTAAGTAATTATTACTTGTAATATGTTCCCCTAGTGTCAAAACAACTCTAAATTAAGTCTTTGTTTCTTATAATATGTTCCCTTCGTGTCCAAAAAACTCAAAATTAAGTCTTTGTTGCTTAGAACATGTTCCCCTAGTGTCCAAAAAAACTCTAAATTAAGTCTTTGTTACTTAGAATATGTTCCCCTAGTGTCCAAATAACTTTAAATTAAGTCTTTGTTGCTTAGAACATGTTCCCCTAGTGTCCAAAACACTCTAAATTAAGTCTTTGTTACTTAGAATATGTTCCCCTAGTGTCCAGATAACTCTAAATTAAGTCTTTGTTACTTACAATATGTCCCCCTAGTGTCCAAAAAACTCAATTAAGTTTTTGTTACTTAGAATATGTTCTCCTAGTGTCCAAATAACTCTAAATTAAGTCTTTTTTACTTAGAATATGTTCCCCTAGTGTCCAAATAACTCTAAATTAAGTCTTTGTTACTTGGAATATGTTCCCCTAGTGTCCAAATAACTCTAAATTAAGTCTTTGTTGCTTACAACATGTTCCCCTAGTGTCCAAAAAACTCTAAATTAAGTCTTTGTTACTTAGAATATGTTCCCCTAGTGTCAAAACAACTCTAAATTAAGTCTTTGTTACTTAGAATATGTTCCCCTAGTGTCCAAAAAACTCTAAAATAAGTCTTTGTTACTTAGAATATGTTCCCCTAGTTTCCAAAAAACTCTAAAAGAAGTCTTTGTTACTTAGAATATGTTCCCCTAGTGTCCAAAAAACTCTAAATTAAGTCTTTGTTACTAACAATATGTTCCCCTAGTGTCTGAACAACTCTAAATTAAGTCTTTGTTACTTAGAATATGTTCTCCTAGTGTCCAAAAAACTCTAAATTAAGTCTTTGTTACTTAGAATATGTTCCCCTAGTGTCCAAATAACTTTAAATTAAGTCTTTGTTGCTTAGAACATGTTCCCCTAGTGTCCAAAACACTCTAAATTAAGTCTTTGTTACTTAGAATATGTTCTTTAGTGTCCAAAAAACTCTAAATGAAGTCTTTGTTACTTACAATATGCTCCCCTAGTGTCAAAACAACTCTAAATTAAGTCTTTGTTATTTAGAATATGTTCTCCTAGTGTCCAAATAACTCTAAATTAAGTCTTTGTTACTCAGAATATGTTCCCCTAGTGTCCAAATAACACTAAATTAAGTCTTTGTTACTTAGAATATGTTCCCCTAGTGTCCAAAAAAAAAAATCGAAATTAAGTCTTTGTTACTTAGAATATGTTCTCCTAGCGTCCAAAAAACTCTAAATTAAGTCTTTGTTACTTAGAATATGTTCCCCTAGTGTCCAAAAAACTCTAAATTAAGTCTTTGTTACTTAGAATATGTTCCCCTAGCGTCCAAAAAACTCTAAATTAAGTCTTTGTTACTTAGAATATGTTCCCCTAGTGTCCAAAAAAAAAATCGAAATTAAGTCTTTGTTACTTAGAATATGTTCTCCTAGTGTCCAAAAAAACTCTAAATTAAGTCTTTGTTACTTACAATATG
This sequence comes from Nerophis lumbriciformis, assembly GCF_033978685.3. Taxonomy (NCBI): domain Eukaryota; kingdom Metazoa; phylum Chordata; class Actinopteri; order Syngnathiformes; family Syngnathidae; genus Nerophis; species Nerophis lumbriciformis. The sequence continues at coordinate 16,675,491 of NC_084576.2, forward strand.
TTCCCCTAGTGTCCAAATAACTCTAAATTAAGTCTTTGTTACTTAGAATATGTTCTTTAGTGTCCAAAAAACTCTAAATTAAGTTTTTGTTACCTAGAATATGTTCCCCTAGTGTCCAAAAAACTCTAAATTAAGTCTTTGTTACTTAGAATATGTTCCCCTAGCGTCCAAAAAACTCTAAATTAAGTCTTTGTTACTTAGAATATGTTCCCCTAGTGTCCAAAAAAAAAATCGAAATTAAGTCTTTGTTACTTAGAATATGTTCTCCTAGTGTCCAAAAAAACTCTAAATTAAGTCTTTGTTACTTACAATATGTTCCCCTAGTGTCCAAAAAATTCTAAATTAAGTTTTTGTTACTTAGAATATGTTCCCCTAATGTCCAAATAACTCTAAATAAGTCTTTGTTACTTCGAATATGTTCCCCTAGTGTTCAAAAAACTCTAAATTAAGTCTTTGTTACATAGAATATGTTCCCCTAGTGTCAAAACAACTCTAAATTAAGTCTTTACTTAGAATATGTTCCCCTAGTGTTCAAAAAACTCTAAATTCAGTCTTTGTTACTTAGAATATGTTCCCCTAGTGTCAAAACAACTCTAATTTAAGTCTTTGTGACTTAGAATATGTTCCCCTGGTGTCCAAATAACTCTAACTTAAGTCTTTGTTACTTAGAATGTGTTCCCCTAGTGTCCAAACAACTCTAAATTAAGTCTTTGTTACTTAGAATACGTTCCCCTAGTGTCCAAAGAACTCTAAATTAAGTCTTTGTTACTTAGAATATGTTCCCCTAGTGTCCAAATATCTCTAAATTAAGTCTTTGTTACTTAGAATATGTTCCCCTAGTGTCCAAATAACTCTAAATTAAGTCTTTGTTACTTACAATATGTCCCCCTAGTGTCCAAAAAACTCAATTAAGTTTTTGTTACTTAGAATATGTTCTCCTAGTGTCCAAATAACTCTAATTTAAGTCTTTGTTACTTAGAGTATGTTCCCCTAATGTCCAAAAACTCTAAATTAAGTCTTTGTTACTTAGAATATGTTCCCCTAGTGTCAAAACAACTCTAAATTAAGTCTTTGTTACTTAGAATATGTTCTCCTAGTGTCCAAAAAACTCTAAATTAAGTCTTTGTTACTTAGAATATGTTCCCCTAGTGTCCAAATAACTCTAAATTAAGTCTTTGTTACTTGGAATATGTTCCCCTAGTGTCCAAACAACTCTAAATTAAGTCTTTGTTACTTAAAATATGTTCCCCTAGTGTCCAAACAACTCTAAATTAAGTCTTTGTTACTTACAATATGTTCCCCTAGTATCTGAACAACTCTAAATTAAGTCTTTGTTACTTACAATATGTTCCCCATACTAAAGTGTTACCAAAAACATATAACTTTGTCTTGAATTTGAAAAAAAAACATTTTATTTTTAACTAAAGAAGGGTTCGGTGAATGCGCGTATGAAACCGGTGGGGTTCGGTACCTCCAAAAAGGTTAAGAACCACTGTGTTAGACTATGAGTGTAGTTAGCTGTTGTGTTTTACCGTGATGTTGGATGAGGAAGCAGACAAATTTAAAGGGGGCTAGGCAAAAGGGGTCCGTGATCCGCGTGAGGTCCGTGGGGCTAGAGAGAGGCGTCAGAGTCCGTGTCCAGAGCGAGGATCGAGGAAGGCAAAACACGGAAGATCTCCAAGTGGTAAGACTCGGGAAGGAAGGCCCATCATTGAGAACTAAGTTCCCGCCAGGATCCTTGGGTCCACTGGTCCTTTATTCAGCTCCCTCTCATCAGGTCCAGGTGCGCTGAATGCTGATCGCCCACAGCCTTGCCGACATGATGGGCGTGACGCGGCCCAGGTGCGGCAAGCAGAGCGCAAAGATGAGGGTGCATATGAATGCGCCTTGGCTGTGACAGACAGATTAGAAAAATAAAAACTAACCAAATATATTGCATAAGAAAGGACTACTGACCAACAATCCATTTATCATACTGTTATGTTGTGTTAAAATAAATAAATTACATTGATGACTAGAAGAGGCAATTCCTGAAGGAATTGCGTGTGAATGCTCAAATGTTGACAGAATGTAGTATGAATGTAAGAATAGTTGGAATGTTGGAATGGTTTGACTGTTGAAGAGCTGACGCTGAACTGAGATGCTAAAGGAATGTAGGGTGAATGTTGAAATGGTTTAAATATTGGAATGGTTTGAATGTTGAAGAGTTTGAATTTCCAGGAAAACCGGAATTTGGTTTGGAACTTGAGAAAGTGTTAGTTTGAATGTCCAAGATGAGTGGAATGTGTTGATGTTGGAATGGTTTGTATAGGTTGAAAAATGTGGGGAATTGTGCAACTTGGAAGAATGTCCCATTCATTTCAATGGGAACTTTCTGGAATTTTGGGAAAAGCGGAATTTTTTAAAAGTGATTAGCAGCCTGAATGTCCTGAATGCGCTGAATTGGATGGTGTTAGAATTGTTTAAATCAGGCAAGAAATGTTGAAGTAGTAAATGGTATTATGGAAATTTTGGGAAAATCTGGAATTTTTTTGAACTTGGAAAATGGGTAGTGTGAATTTCCAGAATGGTGGAAGTTGCGGAACTTTGAAGAATGTTATTTCAATGGGAATTTCAAAAAAAATTGGGAATTTTGGAATGAATGGTTAAGTCTTGAATGGTAATCTAAGTGACGAGGCACCAAGCATTGTGGGTGTGGTTTGTTTCCACAGAGTGTTTCCAGAGCGGCCAGCCTGAAATGCGAGTGTTAGGGACAGACGCGGAAGTAGATTTTTACAACAAAGTTATAAAGCTAAGTGATATATCAGATTTATCAGATAGTAGGTGGGTTTTTGTTTTTTTTTACTTTTTGCGTTATTATTTCGCTGTCTGTTGAATTTTTGTTGTGTTTCGGTTGATTGTAAACAATTTTGATTGAGAGGGGGTGTGACATTCATATGTTGTCAATATTCAGTGTTTTATCGTTCATAGTTAATATTGTAAATCCCACATTCTTTATTTTCATGTAGATTCTGGGGGTCTCATTCAATAAAAAAAATATAAAATTCCATTCCGTTTTTTCAGGCGGTCTGTCATAACGTTTTTAGAATTCAATCAGACATTATTGTGAGGTTTTGTATGGGTGTTCCTAAAAATACATATACCGGCCCCGGGACAATTTTTTTCTCTAAATTTGGCCCCTGAGTCAAAATAATTGCCCAGGCCTGCACTAGGGGCAAATATTAATTTTAGAACTTTATTAAAAAGTCAAACTTTATGCCAGGGGTGTGAAACGTACGGCCCGCAAACAGGTTTTATCCGGCCCGCGGGATGAGTTTGCTACGTATAAAAATGAGCCGAAATTTTGGAATGAAACAAACCGCTGTTCTAAATGTGTCCACTAGATGTCACAATAGCAATTCTTTGTATCTTTGTAGATGAAAAAAATAAAAAATAAACCACATGATGTAAGTGCACCAGTCGAGGAAAATGAGCAGACTACATAAATAACATCCTGTAATTTGATTTTAATATTTTTCTCGTCTCAGTGGCCTTATGGTTGGAGTGTCCGCCCTGAGATCGGGAGGTTGTGAGTTCAAACTCCGGCCAAGTCATAGCAAAGACTATAAAAATGGGACCCATTATGTCATGGCCTCATCTTTGCATCCTGACGAGCGCACCGCGGGCCACGCCCACAGGCGCTCTCTCTCTGCTGCGGGCGTGCCTCCTCGCGCCTGCAGACAATCTGCAATCAACGCACCTCCCCGTGATGAGCGAGCTGCCTTCATAAGCCGGCACAACCTGCCATGCCGGGCCAGAATATAATCTGCTGTTGGCGTACATACCCTCCGTCGTCTTGAAAGTGAGCTGTGCGTGTCACTTTTCCCTGGATCTCCCTCTGGACTCTGACTGCCTCCCTCGATCCTTGACTTCCCCCGCTTTGGACTCGGACCTGTAGACTTCTCTCTCCCATGGACTTCCTCGTCTCTCGTTCAACATTTACGGTAACACTCAACAGCTAATCTACACACACAGTCTTGCACCATACACACTCTTGGATTTTGTCCCAATCCATTTCTTTAAATTAGTTTATTAGTTAGTATTGTTTAGCTTTATATATATATATATATATATATATATATATATATATATATATATATATATATATATATATATATATATATGTATATATATGTATGTGTGGGAAAAAAATCACAAGACTACTTCATCTCTACAGGCCTGTTTCATGAGGGGTTCCCTCAATCTCCTGATGATTGAGGGAACCCCTCATGAAACAGGCCTGTAGAGATGAAGTAGTCTTGTGATTTTTTTCCCACACATACATATATTGCGCTCTACTACGGTATCGAGCACTATTTTTTGGATAACCTTATTAAGACATATATATATATATATATATATATATATATAATATTGAACATTACTGACCCCTGGTGTCTGTTGCCGTCATCTCCCTCTGTCCAATTCATAACACATTACCTCCCTGCTTGGCACTCAGCATCAAGGGTTG
>NC_084576.2:16685000-16695000 GCF_033978685.3 Nerophis lumbriciformis
GTTGAAGGCCACTATCAGAGCAACCTGGGCTCTCATAACACCTGAGCAGTGCCAGAAACTCATCGACTCCATGCCACGCCGCATTAACGCAGTAATTGAGGCAAAAGGAGCTCCAACCAAGTATTGAGTATTGTACATGCTCATATTTTTCATTTTCATACTTTTCAGTTGGCCAACATTTGTAAAAATCCCTTTTTTGTATTAGCCTTAAGTAATATTCTAATTTTGTGACACACGGAATTTTGGATTTTCATTTGTTGCCACTTCAAATCATCAAAATTAAATGAAATAAACATTTGAATGCATCAGTCTGTGTGCAATGAATAAATATAATGTACAAGTTACACCTTTTGAATGCAATTACTGAAATAAATCAAGTTTTTCAAAATATTCTAATTTACTGGCTTTTACCTATATATATATATATATATATATATATATATATATATATATATATATATATATATATATATGTGTATATAAATGTGTATACATATATATGTGTGTATTTGTGTGTGTATATATATGTATGTGTGTATTTATATACAGTATACAGTACTTTCAAATTGCACAGTATTCCTGTAATTATAGACGGTCTGTATGTACTGTTTTTCGGAATAAACTGCGAAAACCTTGCAGCACTCCTGTCAATGAGGATCTTTGACTTGCGCTTTTGCTGTAGGTCCTTTCAAACATCAAAACACTCCTAATGACTAATTTACACTTCTTGCAACGTGACATCTCAGGGCAGAAAATCATCAAGTTTGATGTTGAAAAATGGAGCTCGATAGGATTTGTGAGTGAACGCCGCCTCGCAGCTATGTCAGCTCTATTTACATGTTTGAGCCCGCGTCAGCACACATGCATGGGGATGGAACGCCAGCTTTACATGTGTTGGCACGTGACAGCACACAGACAAGGATCCATGATTCGGAATTACACAATAAAATCCTCCATAAAAGGGGAACGTGATGGGGTTTTAGAGTTTGGGTGCAATACGAGCCTCACGGAGATCAGCGCGCTTTGGCGGGAATTAATATTCCCGTTTCTGCAACCGCGCTCCAAATCTACAGCTTAACTTCTAACGCTACTGTAACGCTGAGCACTGCTGGATGGCCTACAAGCACCGGAACCGTGCGGAAGTGCTCGGGAATTTGCATCTTCATATACTGTATACAATAAAATGGAAAAGTCTTAACGACGAAGCTATAGAAAGTCCATTTTAGAATAGTCACTGTACAGTGGAGCTTTTATTGTCTAAATAGCTGGCAATACAATACATTGTAGTGTGAATTTCGGTACCGAATAATTTTCATGTTAGTTATCGCCATTGACCTATTTTCACCGCCTAAAATAAGACGGTAACTACCGTAAATTCCGGACTCTAAGCCGATACTTTTCCCCTTTGCTTTTACCCCTCCGGCTTATAAAATGACGCGGCTAATTTATGGATTTGTATTCACTGACAGCCATAAAGACAAGTTTTCCTTGAACACATGCAAAGACACATAAAATGGTGTGTTATTGTTTGTGCTGTGACGCCTTTTTTGGATGAGTTTGCCTAAGAGTGTTTCCTGCTGTTTAAAGCTTTGAACCGGAAGTAGAAGTGCTGTTCTGTCTTCTAATCGTCCATAGCGTTTCTACTAGTATGCATGGATCATTCATCACTCCAAGCAATGTTTGTAAGTTTTACAATATAACTAAAACAATTCATACTTGCTAAACTGATGTCTGTAGTAGTGTTTTCGTGCATATTGGTGCTATCATAATGTAATGAAACTAGCGTCATTGGCATTAGCTAATATGCTAGCATGTTTACGACGAGTGTCTGTGTATATTATTAACTTACAATGGCATTTTTTTTGTATTGTTTCAGTTTCATAAATACCCCAAAACATCAAAGTGGAGTTATTGAGTCTGTAACTACCGTAAATTCCTGACTATAAGGCGATACTTTTCCCCTACGCTTTTTACCCTGCGGCTTATAAAATGACACGGCTAATTTATGGATTTCGATTCGCTGACGGCCATAAAGCAAATAGTTTTCCTTGAACACATGCAAAGACACATAAATGGTGTGTTATTGTTTGTGCTGTGACGCCATATTTTGGATGAGTTTGCCTAAGAGTGTTTCCTGCTGTTTAAAGCTTTGAACCGGAAGTAGAAGTGCTGTTCTGTCTTCTAATCGTCCATAGCGTTTCTACTAGTATGCATGGATCATTCATCACTCCAAGCAAGGTTTGTAAGTTTTACAATATAACTAAAACAATTCATACATACTAAACTGATGTATGTAGTAGTGTTTTCATGCATATTGGTGCTATCATAATGTAATGAAACTAGCGTCACTGGCATTAGCTAATATGCTAACATGTTTACGACGAGTGTCTGTGTTAATATTATTAACTTACAATTGCATTTTTTTTGTAATGTTTCAGTTTCGTAAATTCCCCAAAACGTCACCGTGGTGTTATTGAGTCTGTAACTACCGTAAATTCCTGACTATAAGGCGATACTTTTCCCCTACGCTTTTTACCCTGCGGCTTATAAAATGACGAGGGGGGTGTATATTGTAGCGTCCCGGAAGAATTAGTGCTGCAAGGGGTTCTGGGTATTTGTTCTGTTGTGTTTATGTTGTGTTACGGTGCGGATGTTCTCCCGAAATGTGTTTGTCATTCTTGTTTGGTGTGGGTTCACAGTGTGGCGCATATTTGTAACAGTGTTAAAGTTGTTTATACGGCCACCCTCAGTGTGACCTGTATGGCTGTTGACCAAGTATGCAGGGCATTCACTTGTGTGTGTGAGAAGCCATAGATATTATGTGACTGGGCCGGCACGCAAAAGAAGTGCCTTTAAGGTTTATTGGCGCTCTGTACTTCTCCCTACGTATGTGTACACAGTGGCGTTTTTAAAAAAAGTCATACATTTTACTTTTCGAAACCGATACCGATAATTTCCGATATTACATTTTAAAGCATTCCCTAATTTAAACATATTTTACTTCTCTTAAAATTTACCTTTTTTTGTCCGCGTAATTTTACCACTTTATTGCCATAAAACGACACACTTTATTTATTTATTTATTCCCGACACACTTGCAGAATTACAGCCTTTTTTTTTTTCGTATTAGCACTTTATCCCTCATTTAAGTTATTAAAAAAAAATGTGCACAAATTATTGCATACAATTTTGTTTTGTCGGTAATTTTATGTATTATTGAGTAAACATCGATAATCAATTTGAACTAAATATTATTTTTTATTGAGTTTAATTTAATTGTTCAGTATCAAATGGTCCAAGTCAGTCAAAAATGTACTTCTAGTTTATTTAAGGATTTTTTTTTTTTTCAATTTCAGGCAATTTGTTGCATTTTAAGTATTTTCTGTTACAGACTAAAAAACAATGTTAATAAAGTTATTATTTATATGCTAATTTTTTGGTTTTATTAAATTTTAATAAAGATATGTTATGCAGAGGTGTACTTATGGCACTTTTATAGACAAATGCTACTATTTATAGTTGCGGGGGAGGGGTGGCAAAATGTTTTTCTTCTTCCTGGGTGGGCGGGGCCTTAGAGAAAATAATTGAGAAGCACAGTATGAGATGAATTTCTGCTGTATGCCCATAAAATGCATGTAAGTATGTGTGCACTTTATGGCAACACGTGAAGTATTTCAGTAAGTCTGAATCCCGAGGAGGAACTTTTCAATTTGGCTGTTGCGTTGTAAAAGTTATGTTTGGAGAACTAGTAAAAGAGTGTGGGAAATAAATATTTCCCGTAAAGTAAGGTATATAAAGTCGATGACACCTCCTCGATGACTTCTGGGAACTCGGCTTCCGAATCGTCTCTTGCCAGAGCTCTCGCTAAATAATCAATCAAAAGGCGTCTGTTCGGCTTGTGGAGAACTACGGCAGCCATTGAGGGCCTACAAAGCTCAGGGAGACGCTTTGGCCGTGTTCGCTGCGCTCAAATGTTCTCCCCAGCTGCCTCCCGGGGGATCCAGACAGCAGCACCCCCCCCTGAGCGTCAACACATCCCATAATAGACACCTTTCTTGCAAATGCTAACAGCCCTCAGAAAAAGGTCTGAGAGATTTTTTTAAAGGCACATAAACAACGGTGAATAGAACGCGCTCATTTCCATTTTATTTTTTTTATTCCAGTTTTTTATTGCCACATTTCCGTCCTTTTGAATTACTCCTGCAAATTAGCTCGTCTGAAATGTGCGTCCTGCAAAAAAGTAGGCTATTTAGCTTTATATTTAGAGAAGGAACCATATTTGTATGCCCGCATAGTAGAAGTGACCTCAATAAAAGGAATAAAGAACATGTAATGGATAAATCACACACATGCAACAATGACATGTATTAGTTCAGTTTAGCTTATTATGATCCCTGTTAACCTTTGCTCTTCTTCCTGGGGTCCGCAAAAACTTAATAGACAGAAATATCATTTGCATCTTAAATTGATCCACAAAGACAGTCTAAGTCAGTGGTTCTTAAAGGCCTACTGAAATGCGGTTTCCTTATTTAAACGGGGATAGCAGGTCCATTCTATGTGTCATACTTGATCATTTCGCGATATTGCCATATTTTTGCTGAAAGGATTTAGTAGAGAACATCGACGATAAAGTTCGCAACTTTTGGTCGCTGATAAAAAAGCCTTGCCTGTATCGGAAGTAGCAGACGAGTAGCGTGACGTCACAAGTTGTGGAGATCCTCACATCTGTACATTGTTTACAATCATGGCCACCAGCAGCAAGAGCGATTCGGACTGAGAAAGCGACGATTTCCCCATTAATTTGAGCGAGGATAAAAGATTTGTGGATGAGGAAAGTGAGAGTGAAGAACTCGAGAGCAGTGGGAGCGATTCAGATAGGGAAGATGCTGTGAGAGGCGGGTGGGACCTGATATTCAGCTGGGAATGACTAAAACAGTAAATAAACACAAGACATATATATACTCTATTAGCCACAACACAACCAGGCTTATATTTAATATGCCACAAATTAATCCCGCATAACAAACACCTCCCCCCTCCCGTCCATATAACCCGCCAATACAACTCAAAACACCTGCACAACACACTCAATCTCACAGCCCAAAGTACCGTTCACCTCCCCAAAGTTCATACAGCACATATATTTCCCCAAAGTCCCCAAAGTTACGTACGTGACATGCACATAGCGGCACGCACGTACGGGCAAGTGATCAAATGTTTGGAAGCCGTATCTGCATGCATACTCACGGTACCGCGTCTGCGCATCCAACTCAAAGTCCTCCTGGTAAGAGTCTCTGTTGTCCCAGTTCTCCACAGGCCAATAGTAAAGCTTGACTGTCATCTTCCGGGAATGTAAACAATGAAACACCGGCTGTGTTATCCGGCACAACAGTCAAGGGGTGCATTCTACGGCGGGGGTGCGTTATCCGGCACAACAACTGCCGCAATACACCGCTTCCCACCTACAGCTTTCTTCTTTGCTGTCTCCATTGTTCATTGAACAAATTGCAAAAGATTCACCAACACAGATGTCCAGAATACTGTGGAATTTTGCCATGAAAACAGACGACTTAATAGCTGGCCACCATGCTGTCCCAAAATGTCCTCTACAATCCGTGACGTCACGCGCAGGCGTCATCATACCGAGACGTTTTCAGCAGGATATTTCGCGCAAAATTTAAAATTGTACTTTAGTAAGCTAAGCTGTATTGGCATGTGTTGCAATGTTAAGATTTCATCATTGATATATAAACTATCAGACTGCGTGGTCGGTAGTAGTGGGTTTCAGTAGGCCTTTAACCTTGTTGGAGGTACCGAACAGCACCAGTTTCATATGCGCATTCACCGAACCCGAACCATAATCATAAAATGATGTTATATTAAAGAAATACTAATAAAGGTATATTTCACAAACGGAAAATTACAGGAATGTACACATGATCCCATGTTTACATCTCATTGTGCAACATGTGAATGTTTTAGTGGGAACTATATGCGATTTCTGAAAGGGGTACACATTATTTCCAAAGCAGGACCCCCCCACCCAGACATATAATACTAGTACACAGCTCATGAAATACAATATGTTATAGTCATTGTAAGTGGGTCAAAACACTTATATTAGGAAATAATCTCATGGAAATGACTGCTGTCGTTTGATTACAATAATAAAACATTGAACTTGTTATTTAGTCAGGTTTGGGACAGGTGTGCTGCAGGTGTGACCACAGTGCATGTGCACGTCTGACGTCGCTCACATGTGCTCCACCGAATGCTCAAGGAGTTTTTGCGTTTGCTCACACATATGGAAAATTAGAGGGAACATTGTTTGGGGGTATCCATAATACGCCGACAGGGAGAAGTTTTTGTTTACACGATGAGTCGGGTGTGTCTTGACCTCCGCGGCGGAGGCTCTGCCGAACCCCTGAGGCCGACTCACCGAACCCCTAGGGTTTGATCGAACCCAGGTTAAGAACCACTGGTCTAAGTCTAAATTATGAAAAAAAAAAAGAGTGCATTAAAGATTTAACTGACGAAATACATTTTTAAAGAAAAATAGTTTTATTAACACTATAAAATGGTAAATGGGTTATACTTGTACAGCGCTTTTCTACCTTCAAGGTACTCAAAGCGCTTTGACACTATTTCCACATTAACCCATTCACACACACGTTCACACACTGATGGCGGGAGCTACCATGCAAGGCCCTAACCACGACCCATCAGGAGCAAGGGTGAAGTGTCTTGCTCAAGGACACAACGGACGTGACGAGGTTGGTAGAAGGTGGGGCTCGAACCAGGAACCCTCAGGTTGCCTGCACGGTCACTCTCCCAACCGCGCCACGCTGTCCCCAAAAATGTTTTTTTTAATGTTCAATGACAATGTTTATCATGACTGACTTAATTATCTATTACAAGAACTGTTGTATTAATCATTCACTGATTTGATTGATTGATTGATTGAGACTTTTATTAGTAGGTTGCACAGTACAGTACATATTCCGTACAATTGACCACTAAATGGTAACACCCGAATAAGTTTTTCAACGTGTTTAAGTCGGGGTCCACTTAAATTGATTCATGATACAGATATATACTATCAGATATATACTGTCATCATAATACAGTCATCACACAAGATAACCACATTTAATTATTTACATTATTTACAATCCGGGGGGTGGGGGGGGGGGTTAGGTTTGGTTGTTATCATCAGTCATCAACAATTGAGAACAGAGAAATGGTGTAATGATGTAATTGTATTACAAAAAGAAGACAGTAAATGAATGTATGCATTTGTGAAGGCTCTGAATTGGGGAAGGGGTAGGATTAAATAAACTGTGCTTCTTCCTACTCCTTTTCGGACATGATGTAAAGAGAAGTGTGTCAGGTTCAAACACTGATGACATGTATTAAACAAGACAAGAAACAAGGAATTAAACAGAGACAGGATTACATTTAGCTCAACGAGGAGAAACGCATAGACACTGTACAAGGGTACAGTGTCTCAACACGCTCTGGCGAAAGACTGTACGCCACCTCTTTTATTTGGACTTTCCCTGATTACATGGCAACAGCTGTTTCTAAGGGACATGGGTCGTAAACAGCCATTGCTTTTGATTACAATGGTTAAAAAAAAAAGGTTGTGAAACAGCTCACAGAAAAGGTCGTAAAACAGTTAAAAGAAGCGGTGCCTGGAGGGGAGTCTGGTCCTGCTTCCTCTTCCCTTTTGTAGTTCTTGGGTCAAGACAATATATTTCTGTTGATTACAGTACATGAAAGAAACAGGACACCTTGTTGCTTCCCATTCTACACAGTGGAGTTTTACAAGCCTTCTGCTTGGTAGGATTAAAGACAGCTACTTAGATACAATTATTCTAACAAAGTGCTATGAAATTGTGCGATGTATTATACTGTAAGTGTGTTCATGTTCGAAATAAACTAAACAAAGAAAACAAATAGTTGTGCAGACATTTGGAATTCAGCACCAAGACAGAATGAAGCAAGCAAACACAACATTTAAAAAACCCTTAAACGATCACCAGTATACAGGCACGCTGTAGAACAATAAAATATAATTCCTAATAATGTCTTTTGAGGTTACCGCCACCATAGTTGGCATTGTTTCCCGGGGTTCCAGTTGTAGCGTCGTCTCCCGGACCTCGTGTTGAATTACTAGCAACAGTTGATGACTCGGTGAGGGCACACTCCTTCCAGACTATCTTCAACCAGCAGGCATGTTTACCCGCTCGGTTGAATTCATACTGAAGCCCCTTTGGTTTAAGTCACGGGGAAAGATGATTGAATATTTAAGCACCTAATTAAACCCCCTCTTTTTTTTCTTTTTTTTTCTTTTTTTTAAAATCATGGCAGGCACTTGTGCTGGAGAAGTGCTCGACAATGGAGTGCTTGCACTTTGAAATACGGACAAAAGAACGTGACATTCAGGAATATGATGTGCCGTAAAGAAAAGGGATGGCGGGGATTTAGTGCGCTTGTTAATGTGCCAGTCATCCGGAACCAGGAACAAGAAGTCATATGGAGTACATTAGAAGATATGAACTATACACTGAAGTACATAGTTTTATCAATGATGATACTAGTATTTTGTCTTTGGTCAACTTAGTGAACATGAAGGAAGGGCCAGATAATAGGTAGTTAAAAATGATGTAGGGCTGGACTTGGGGTCTGCAACCCAAAATGTTGAAAGAGCCATATTGAACCAAAAAAAAATCTGTCTGGTGCCACAAAAAATTAAAAGCCTTATTATATAAGTGTTATAATTGTTATAACAGAGGGAGATGACGGCGAGAGACACCAGGGGAAAAATTCAATAATGTATTATATATATATATATATATATATATATATATATATATATATATATGGTCAATATAAATATTAATAATAAACAATACTAACTAATAAACTAAACTAAGGAAATGGACAGTGTCAAAACCCAAGAGTGTGTGTGTGTGAGGCTGTGTGTGTACAAACCCCGTTTCCATATGAGTTGGGAAATTGTGTTAGATGTAAATATAAACGGAATGCAATGATTTGCAAATCATTTTCAACCCATATTCAGTTGAATATGCTACAAAGACAACATGTTTGATGTTCAAACTGATAAAAAAAAAAATTTTTTTTTGCAAATAATCATTAACTTTAGAATTTGATGCCAGCAACACGTGACAAAGGAGTTGGGAAAGGTGGCAATAAATACTGATAAAGTTGAGGAATGCTCATCAAACACTTATTTGGAACATCCCACAGGTGAACAGGCAAATTGGGAACAGGTGGGTGCCATGATTGGGTATAAAAGTAGATTCCATGAAATGCTCAGTCATTCACAAACGAGGATGGGGCGAGGGTCACCACTTTGTCAACAAATGCGTGAGCAAATTGTTGAACAGTTTAAGAAAAATCTTTCTCAACCAGCTATTGCAAGGAATTAAGGGATTTCACCATCTATGGTCCGTAATATCGTCAAAGGGTTCAGAGAATCGGGAGAAATCACTGCAGGCAAGCAGCTAAGCCCGTGACCTTTGATCCCTCAGGCTGTACTGCATCAACAAGCGACATCAGTGTGTAAAGGATATCACCACATGAAAATACTGAACAGATGTTTACCTTATCCCAATAAACATCTGTTCAGTATTTTAACATAAAAGTGTTTGATTGTGAGGCATTAAAAGCCACAAAATGCAACGGGTCCATCAGACCCACAAACGCTGGCTGAGTAACAACAATATGAACGTTGCACGGAAAATGTCTCTGCCAGTTTCTGCATCCCACAGGGATCCTTCTTTTGTGTTTCTGCACCTGCGGTTCCCACACAAGATTGAAACATTGTTTGTCAACACTGTCTGCTCTCATTTTCTCGCACATTTGACCCTCTGGTGTTCTGTGTACCTACAATCTGTCCTCCTCCTGTCTAGGCCTGCTGTGTGTGTGTGTGTGTGTGTGTGTGTGTGTGTGTGTGTGTGTGTGTGTGTGTGTG
>NC_084576.2:16707500-16737500 GCF_033978685.3 Nerophis lumbriciformis
CAGGTATGGTGAATATAAGGTACTTTAAAAAAAAAAAAAATAAGATAAATAAATTAAAAACATTTTCTTGAATAAAAAAGAAAGTAAAACAATATAAAAACAGTTACATAGAAACTAGTAATTGACAATTAGTAAAATTAACTGTTAAAGGTTAGTAGTATTAGTGGACCAGCAGCACGCACAATCATGTGTGCTTACGGACTGTATCCCTTGCAGACTGTATTGATATATATTGATATATAATGTAGGAAGGAAAGTTTTTTTTGGTTGGTGCACTAATTGTAAGTGTATCTTGTGTTTTTTATGTTGATTTAATAAAAAATAAAAATAAAAACCAAAAAAAAAACCGATACAGATAATACAAAAACCGATACCGATAATTTCTGATATTACATGTTAACGCATTTATCGGCCGATAATATCGGCAGGTCGATATTATTGGACATCTCTAGTTATTAGCTATTGTGCTCAAGCTGTACTTTTTCTATCTGTGCAAGGACACATACTTCTTGTCTGAGGGGTGGCCTCAGCCGCAGATGTTAACTTGGTTTTAGCCCGCTAACAGCCAAGGGCTTCAAGGACCTCAATGAAGATAACACGACAGCACGCAGACGAAGCAGAGACAAGACGAAATCACAAGGCCCCAGCACATTCCGTCACGTATTGTGCGTACTGGAGCTGTTTTGCATGATATGTGTGACCACTCCTTTTAGAAGCGGCCTCAGTGATTTTGACTGGGGAACTCCTGAATAAATAGAGGGACACGCGAGCTGTACCTTAGAGCATAGGACGAGACTGTGACTAAGTTTGCAGCGCCATGCGTTCTCCTCATTGAGCCAAATTTAACTCGGTCTCTGCATGATTCCTTGCTTCTTGTCTGTTTAATAGATGTCATCAGTGTTTGAACTTGACACTAAGTTACATTTAAACCAGTGTGGGTGGTACTGGGAGCAGGTGGGTGAAGTGTCTTGCCCAAGGACACAACGGCAGTGACTAGGATGGTGCAGGCGGGAATCGAACCCGGAACCCTCAAGTTGCTGGCACGGCCACTCTACCAACCGTGCTATGCCGCCCCCAAAAAAATCTGTCTTTAAGTCCGTCAATTCTGCTGACTAAAAGTTTTTGTCCCAAGTTATTTTCCACTGACTAAAATAGGACGATAACTAATCAAAACCAAATGCACGTTGACTAAAACAATGACAACGTTGACTATTTAGTCAAACAATTATGAGAGGAAAATGTTGACCGAGATGAAATCCAATCATATTTAAGTACCTCTTTAGGCGGGTGTGACACGTTAGGAATCTATCCAATCACAGTTGCATGTGGGAGAGGGATGGGGGGGGGGGGGGGGATACTATGGAAGGGATCCAATCAGAACTACTCGCTTTGTAAGGCACGGTGTGACCCATGCAATAGATGTTGAGTGGATACAGTTGTTAATGTGAGAATCCTAAAGACCACTTTCTCAAGCTAACACACAAAGTAAAATATGTGTGATATGTGTATATATAGTCGTGATCAAAAGTTTACATACACTTGTAAAGAACATAATGTCATGGCTGTCTTGAGTTTCCAATAATTTCTACAACTCTTATTTTTTTGTGATAGAGTGATTGGAGCACATACTTGTTGGCCACAAAAACATTCTTTTATGAATTTATTATTGGTCTACTGAAAATGTGACCAAAATTAGCTTCATGGCATGGCCTCTTAACTTCATGTGAGTGATTATGATTGACGACACCTGTTCACTTCTCTGAGCTCATGTGTTGCAGTCATTAGACTCGGTTGCAAACGCGACAATGGGAAAGTCAAAGGAACTCAGCACAGATCTGAAAAAGACAAAAATCATTGACTTGAACAAGTCAGGAAAGTCACTCAAAGCCATTTCAAAGCAACGTAAGGTCCCAAGAGCAACTGTGCAGACAATTGTTCGTAAGCATAAAGTGCATGGCACAGTTTTGTCACTGCCACGATCAGGAAGAAAACGCAAGCTATCACCTGCTGCTGAGAGAAAATTGGTCAGGATGATCAAGAGTCAACCGAGAACCACCAAAAAGCAGGATCTGCAATCATTTGGAAGCTGCTGGAACACAGGTGTCGGTGTCCACAGTCAAGCGTGTTTTGCATCGCCAGGACTGAGAGGCTTCCATGCAAGAAGGAAGCCCTTGCTCCAGAAGCAGCACCTTAAGAAGGAAGCCCTTGCTCCAGAAGCAGCACCTTAAGGCTCGTCTAAAGTTTGCTGCTGATCACATGGACAAAGTTATGTGGTCAGATGAAACAAAACTTGAGCTGTTTGGCCACAATACCCAGCAATATGTTTGGAGGAGAAAAGGTGAGGCCTTTAATCCCCGGAACACCATTCCTACTGCCAAGCATGGTGGTGGTAGTATTATGCTCTGGGCCTGTTTTGCTGCCAATGGAAATGGTGCTTTAAATGGGACAATGAAAAAGGAGGATTACCTCCAAATTCTTCAGGACAACCTAAAATCATCAGCCCGGAGGTTGGGTCTTGGGCGCAGTTGGGTGTTCCAACAGGACAATGACCCCAAACACACGTCAAATGTGGTAAATGAATGGCTAAATCAGGCTAGAATTAAGGTTTTAGAATGGCCTTCCCAGAGTCCTGCCTTAAAAGTGTGGACAATGCTGAAGAAACAAGTCCATGTCAGAAAACCAACACATTTAGCTAAACTGCACCAATTTTGTCAAGAGGAGTGGTCAAAAATTCAACCAGAAACTTGTGGATGGCTACCAAAAGCGCCTTATTGCAGTGAAACTTGCCAAGGGACATGTAACCAAATATTAACATTGCTGTATGTATACTTTTGACCCAGCAGATTTGCTCACATTTTCAGTAGACCCATAATAAATTCATAAAAGAACCAAACTTCATGAATGTTTTTTGTGTCCAACAAGTATGTGCTCCAATCACTCTATCACAAAAAAAGTAAGAGTTGTAGAAATTATTGGAAATGCAAGACAGCCATGACATTATGTTCTTTACAAGTGTATGTACACTTTTGACCACGACTGTATATATGTATACAGTATATATGCGTATATATACTGTATGTGTATATATGTGTATGTGTATATACACTGTACGTGTATAAATATATCTATATATATATATATATACACTATATTGCCAAAAGTATTTGGCCACCTGCCTTTACTTACATATGAACTTGAAGTGCCATCCCATGGAATTGTCCAACGTGTTTTGGTATACTGGAGCATTCAAAGTTCCTTTCACCGGAACAAAGGGGCCAAGCCCAACTCCTGAAAAACAACCCCACACCATAATTTCTCCTCCACCAAATTTCACACTCGGCACAATGCAGTCCGAAATGTGACGTTCTCCTGGCAACCTCCAAACCCAGACTGGTCCATCAGATTGCCAGATGGAAAACATGATTCATCACTCCAAAGAAGGCATCTCCACTGCTCCAGAGTCCAGTGGCGATGTGCTTTATACCATTGCAGCCCACGCTTTGCATTGGACATGGTGATGTATGGCTTAGATGCAGCTGCTTGGCCATGGAAACTTGTTCCATGAAGCTCTCTGCGTACTGTACGTGGGCTAATTGAAAGGTCACATTAAGTTTGGAGCTCTGTAGCAACTGACTGTGCAGAAAGTCTTTGCACTATGCGCTTCAGCATCCGCTGACCCCTCAGTCAGTTTATGTGGCCTACCACTTGGTGGCTGAGTTGCTGTTGTTCCCAAACTATTCACTTTTCTTATAATAAAGTTGACTTTGGAATATTTAGGAGCGAGGAAATTTCACGACTGGATTTGTTGCACAGGTGGCATCCTTTGACAGTTCCACGCTGGAAATCACTGAGAGCGGCCCATTCTTTCACAAATGTTTGTAGAAACAATGCTTGATTTTATACACCGTGCCAAGTGATTAGGGCACCTGATTCTCATCATTTGGATGGGTGGCCAAATACTTTTGGCAATATAGTGTATGTATGATTTATTGTTAACGTTATGTTGACAGCACATTTCGGTTTGGATAATGTTTAAAGTAAAAGTGGACTTCTTTGCGTTACATTGTTGGAGTTATAGCGGGCTGTGCATGATCAAAGATTGTATATTGGGAGCTGCATGTTCCCTGTTGTCAATTTTCTGGCTTTAGAGGCCGCTGATGATTATTTATTGTTTACATTTTCACTATTGAGATACACAATGAAATGTAGGTCACATTGCTGCCACAACTTAGATGTCGTAAAGACAGTTATAGTACATATCAGTGTGTATGTGTGTGTGTGTGTGTGTGTGTGTTTACTTATAATTTGCTGGTGGTGCACTGGGAGACTGACAGTTTAACATTCATGAGCTTGCATAATTGGGGGCTGATTTTAAACAGTTTGGGAATAATCCCAGGAGAGGCTCGGCAGGGGATAAACACGACGCATCATCGTCATCGCCGCTCATAAACGTTTTCACGTACATTCATGATTATTTCATTAGGAATATCATCAGTGGGCCGTCATGTGTGGAGTAGTCTTTGTATAATACACAGCGGGACAAAAATAGGCTCATACCATTTTTTTCCAAATTGTTGTTTACTTTTTGTATCGCTGACACAAATAAAATATTAAATAGAACAAAAATATAAAATATATATTAGTCTTCTAGAAGATGTGAGACGGGCTTCAATGTGTTCAAATCCAGACTGGAAACACCTAATTGTGCATATGACAACTGACAGTATTTCCTCTACACTATTTGATTTTAATGATGATTATATGTAATACTTTTAATTTGATGTATGATTATTTTGATGATCATTTTATTTTAATTTTTGCCTTGTAATTTTCTGTAAAGCACTTTGAACTGCCAT
The DNA here is from genome assembly GCF_033978685.3 of Nerophis lumbriciformis. Lineage (NCBI taxonomy): Eukaryota > Metazoa > Chordata > Actinopteri > Syngnathiformes > Syngnathidae > Nerophis > Nerophis lumbriciformis. Next base: position 16,712,357 of record NC_084576.2, read on the forward strand.
GTTTCCGAATTCCATCCATTCATCCATTTTCTACCGCTTGTCCCTTGTGATCCATACATAAACTTGCCTTGCCTAAAATATTAATACTTTGATATGATATTTAATATAATATTATTTTAATCTGATTAAATGTTCGCTATTTTTTATATAAAAAAATATATATTTACATTACATACAAAAATTGGTAAAATTATACATATTTTCTCTTCAATTTAAAAATAGATACATTGCATTTGAACTCATGTAATCAAAATTCAGTAAACATTTAAATTATACATTAAACAAATTAAATACATTTTCAATATTCACTCTGCTTTACATTTTTAATAATTATATACAATTAAATATTTAAAACATATATATGTTTAAAATTATGAATATATTGTAAATATATAATATATAGTGTGTTTTTGTGTACAATAATATAAAGATAACATAAATTCTAACAGAATTAATCTATATATCAGTGTCTACTCCGCTATGTTTTTTTATTTTAATAAACCTATGGTATACAAGTAAAAAAAAACAACTTAACAATACATTAGTGCTTCACAATAATGAATTCCAAATGTGGTGTTCTCTTTGCTGCATGTTTATCATAAACAAATATGTACTATTACTGCATACTGTAGTGTAAACTATACAGCCTATAGTAAACAGCAGAATATTTAGTGTTTACTTTGCATATGAATTGTGTTGCATGCAGTTTTTTTTACAGTTAGTTTTGGATTTTGCCGCCATGCCTCACTGAAGACGTCTGTGTTAGTAACTGAAGTCAACAAACACACACTCCAGTTGGGCTGCTGAAGCTGTGCTAAAATAACAATTTAAGGTGTTTTTTTATTTATTTATTTTTTTTAAATATAAATACTCTGCGACATACACACTTGCCCTCCTTCATCATCACCGATATATCTTGTGTGTGTGGACATGCTGTACGTGTGATTCTGCACACACATGCATTCTGGGTGTCAACAAGCACATTTCCACGTGAGAAAAAGAGGACGAGCAACATGCAGCAGCTGTTCTTAAAACTGACATGGCCCCCTGCCTGTGCAACGCGTTGTGACAATGCGTTGTCGGGTACTCACAGGGACCTTTGCAAATATTCCACTTTAGCACATTGTCACCCTCCACTAACACACAAACACACACTTGCTTCTTCACCAGAGCTGTTTCTGACATCCAGACCCTCTGTTGTTGCCGTGTTGCAGGGCTTATGCTCACAAAACATATAATTAACTGTGCACTATTAGAGCACAGGCAGGCAGTGGAGCATGCATACTCGAGCAGAAATTTTCAAAAATATTGTCAAATGATGTAAATATTGCAAATATATGAATAATAAAATACAACAGCCGCGGGGACCCTCGAAAGCTACACCAGCATAATTTTTTATGTGAAATGTTTTCGCATCACTTTAGAAAAGAGTACGACACCAAAAACCTAAAGTTATCGTAAAACAGTGGAGTTTTTACTAATAAAGTATACCATTTAAATATTACAAATAAGCGATTACAAATAGATACGAAATTGCGGTCAGACATAATCCATCAAATAGATCTTGAGTAGTTTTATTAGTAGGGGTGTCAAAAAAATAGATTTTCAGATTAACTGCAATTTTTATTTAACGATTCTTAATCGATTAAAAAATATATCAAAAATGTATTTATATATATATATGTGTGTGTATATATGTATATATATGTGTGTGTATATATACATACATACATATACACATATATATATATATATATATATATGTGTGTGTGTATATATATATATATATATATATATATATATATATATATATATATATATATATGTATGTGTGGGAAAAAAAATCACAAGACTATTTCATCTCTACAGGCCTGTTTCATGAGGGGGGGTTCCCTCAATCATCAGGAGATGTATATATATATATATATATATGTATATGTGTATATACATACATATATATATATATATACATACATATACATACATATATATATATATATATATATATATATATATATATATATAATAACGAAACAATAATATAATATAATCAACTAGAGAATGGGGTGTGACTAAATCCAAAAGTGTGTATGTGTGCGACTATGTGTATGTTAGCTGTTGTGTGTTACCGGGAGAGTTGAGCGAGAGGCAGGTCCAAAAGGGGCAGGGCAGGCTCATAGATCCGTCAGACAAGCAGGAAGTCGGGGGCTAAGCGGGGCGTAGAAAGTCCGAGTCCAAGCGAGAGGTCGACAATCCAAAATGGGCAGCCAGAGAACCAGAGAGGAACAACAGGGAATCACAGGGGAAGACGAGACGCACAGCTCGTCACGTGGAACGAAGGCAGACTGCAGGAAGGACGACAGGGAAGACACGAGACCAATCAAACACGATGGTGGAGAACACCTAGAGAGAGCAAGGTTGCATAGAGCTCAATCGCTTACGGTACAGGAACAGATGATTACGTTCTGGCCCGGAACGCAGGTCTGCACATGCTTAAGAAGCCCAGGAAGATCATTACCGAGTGCTGATCGATTGCAGCTGCTTGCTGCCGCCGGAGTGACGCGTGCAGGAGATGCGGCCGAGCCCTGACAGTCAAAATAAAAAAAAAGTAAGAAAGATAAACTTCTTTATTGATGCATATTATTTCCAGGCTTTCACGAGCCATTCAAATTTATGTGGCGGGCCAGATCTGGCCCCCAGGCCTTGAGTTTGACATCAGTGGTCTAGTACCTGTCATTTCAACCCCGCTTTATTTGGACGAGCTTGTTAAAATACGACCACCGTTTTTTGGCCCAAAAAATGGCCGACGGAAACCAAGCTTTCTGTTTGTTTTCAGATATGCTCGGGCCCTAAAAACGCAGCAATTGCTCTGCAATAATACAAACCCCGTTTCCATATGAGTTGGGAAATTGTGTTGGATGTAAATATAAGCAGAATATAATGATTTGCAAATCATTTTCAACACATATTCAGTTGAATATGCTTTAAAGACAACATATTTGATGTTCAAACTGATAAACATTTTTTTTGTGTAAATAATCATTAACTTTAGAATTTGATGCCAGCAACACGTGACAAAGAAGTTGGGAAAGGTGGCAATAAATACTGATAAAGTTGAGGAATGCTCATCAAACACTTATTTGGAACATCCCACAGATGAACAGGCAAATTGGGAACAGGTGGGTGCAATGATTGGGTATAAAAGTAGATTCCATGAAATGCTCAGTCATTCACAAACAAGGATGGGGCAAGGGTCACCACTTTGTCAACAAATGCGTGAGCTAATTGTTGAACAGTTTAAGAAAAACCTTTCTCAATCAGCTATTGCAAGGAATTTAGAGATTTCACCATCTACGGTCCGTAATATCATCAAAAGGTTCAGAGAATCTGGAGAAATCACTGCACGTAAGCAGCTAAACCTGTAACCTTCGATCCCTCAGTGTGTAAAGGATATCACCACGTGGGCTCAGGAACACTTCAGAAACCCACTGTCAGTAACTACAGTTGGTTGCTACGTCTGTAAGTGCAAGTGAAAACTCTCCTATGCAAGGCAAAAACCGTTTATCAACAACACCCAGAAACGCCGTCGGCTTCGCTGGGCCTGGGCTCATCTAAGATGGACTGATACAAAGTGGAAAAGTGTTCTGTGGTCTGACGAGTCCACATTTCAAATTGTTTTTGGAAACTGTGGACGTCGTGTCCTCCGGACCAAAGAGGAAAAGAACCATCCGGATTGTTATAGGCGCAAAGTTGAAAAGCCAGCATCTGTGATGGTATGGGGGTGTACTAGTGCCCAAGACATGGGTAACTTACACATCTGTGAAGGCGCCATTAATGCTGAAAGGTACATACAGGTTTTGGAGCAACATATGTTGCCATCCAAGCAACGTTTCCATGGACGCCCCTGCTTATTTCAGCAAGACAATGCCAAGCCACGTGTTACGTCAACGTGGCTTCATAGTAAAAGAGTGCGGGTACTAGACTGGCCTGCCTGTAGTCCAGACCTGTCTCCCATTGAAAATGTGTGGCGCATTATGAAGCCTAAAATACCACAACGGAGACCCCCGGACTGTTGAACAACTTAAGCTGTACACCAAGCAAGAATGGGAAAGAATTCCACCTGAGAAGCTTAAAAAATGTGTCTCCTCAGTTCCCAAACGTTTACTGAGTGTTGTTAAAAGGAAAGGCCATGTAACACAGTGGTAAACATGCCTTTTCCCAACTACTTTGGCACGTGTTGCAGCCATTAAATTCTAAGTTAATTATTATTCACCAAAAAAAAAAAGTTTATGAGTTTGAACATCAAATATGTTGTCTTTGTAGTGCATTCAATTGAATATGGGTTGAAAATGATTTGCAAATCATTGTATTCCGTTTATATTTACATCTAACACCATTTCCCAACTCATATGGAAACGGGTTTTGTACAATCAAAGTTGCTAATAATATTTAATTAAATAATAAATAAAAATCATTATTTGATACAACAATGACAACAATTCAATTAGGTGGCCCAGCGGAGAAATTGAGGGTCTAGTCTAAGTTTCCTTCCACTGTACCTTCACTTATTGGTGTGGCCTGAAAGCAGACAGTGTTCACACAGGGAAGCTGTCAGTGAGTCTGGCAGTAATGCTGCTTCCTGCAGCCACCATGCAGCATGAAGGTTCATCATCGTGTGCCTATATTCGGGGCTAAAAAAATAAAAAACCCAAACACACAAAAACAAGTCTGAGTCCCTCTCTGGGAAACGTCCAATTATATCCAGAATAAGACGTCCACGGTGGCTGGGAAAACATTGTTGTCACTGCAGCGCTTTGTGTGGCGCCTCCACATGTTGCAGGCTAATGAGGCTTATATAGGACACATGAACACAGCCTCTTGCCTTGTTCACGTTCTAGTTGTTGGTCATGGGGGAACGTTCTAGCTCTCTTTCCGCATTTCTTTCACTCCCGATTAGGGTTGCGCCATATAGACAATATAAATGTTGAGCTTTTCATACACTATATTGCCAAAAGTATTTAACCTCCCATCCAAATGATCAGAATTATGGTGAGGGGTTGTTTTTCAGGACCTGGGCTTGGCTCCTTAGTTCCAGTGAAAGGAACTTGGAATGCTCCAGGATACTTAAACATTTTGGACAATTCCATGCGCCCAACCGTGTGAGAACTGTTTGGAGCGGGCTCCTTCCTCTTCCAACATGACAAGGTCCATAAAGACATGGATGACAGAGTCTGGTGTGGATGAACTTGACTGGCCTGCACAGAGTCCTGACCTGAACCTGATAGAACACCTTTGGGATGAATTAGAACGGAGACTGAGAGCCAGGCCTTCTGGACCGACATCAGTATGTGACCTCACCGATGCGCTTTTGGAAGAATGGTGGACAATTCCTATAAACACACTCCGCAACCTTGTGGACAGCCTTTCCAGAAAAGTTGAAGCTGTAATAGCTGCAAAAGGTGGACCGACATTATATTGAAGCCTATGGGTTAGGACAGTGTTTTTCAACCTTTTTTGAGCCAAGGCACATTTGTTTCATTGAAAAAATGCGGAGGCACACCACCAGTAGAAATCATTAAAAAATGTAACTCAGCAGCCGATATTGACAATTAAAAGTCATTGTCGCAATTGTTGAATAGGACTTTAAACCATAACCAAGCATGCATCACTATAGCTCTTGTCTCAAAGTAGGTGTACTGTCACCACCTGTCACATCACGCCGTGACTTATTTGGAGTTTTTTGCTGTTTTCCTGTGTGTAGTGTTTTAGTTCTTGTCTTGCGCTCCTATTTTGGTGGCTTTTCCTCTTTAGTTGGTATTTTCCTGTAGCACTTTCATGTCTTCCTTGACCGCTATTCCCCACACCTGCTTTGGTTTAGCAATCAAGAATATTTCAGTTGTTTTTATCCTTCTTTGTGGGGACATTGTCATGTCATGTTCGGATGTACTTTGTGGACGCTGTCTTTGCGCCACAGTAAGTCTTTGCTGTCGTCCAGCATTCTGTTTTTGTTTACTTTGTCGCCAGTTGAGTTTTAGTTTCGTTCTGCATAGCCTTCCCTACGCTTCAATGCCTTTTCTTAGCGGCACTCACCTTTTGTTTTTTTTTGGTTTAAGCATTAGACACCTTTTTACTTGCACACTGCCTCCCGCTGTTTCCGACATTTACAAAGCAATTAGCTACCTGCTGCCACCTACTGATATGGAAGAGTATAACGTGGTAAGTCTGCCGATCTCCAGACAGCACAGACACTCAACAACGGCACATTATTTGCGGATTATAATTACTGGTTTGCAAAAAATATTTTTTACCCAAATAGGTGAAATTAGATAATCTCCCACGGCACACCAGACTGTATCTCACGGCACACTAGTGCGCCGCGGCACAGTGGTTGAAAAACACTGGGTTAGGAATGGGATGGCACTTCAAAATGATATCTTAGTCAAGGCAGGTGGCCAAATACTTTGGCAATATAGTGTGCTATCGTTTTAGTATAATAAATAGTGTTTCATACAAGAAATATCCCAGAAGGATGAGGAATAGCTAAACATGCTACAGTACACACCGTAGCAAGATATGCTAGCTGCTGACCGCTAGCTAGAGCTCTTTAATGTAAACACATCTCGACAGGAATGATATCAAGTCAATACCACAGTGGTTAGATCGACATGCTTTTCTATCAAAAAATTTTAAATTTTTTGTTTCTGTTAACAAACTCAGTAAATACACTATATTGCCAAAAGTATTTTGCAGCTATTACAGCTTCAACTCTTCTGGGAAGGCTGTCCACAAGGTTGCGGAGTGTGTTTGTAGGAATTTTCCACCATTCTTCCAAAAGCGCATTGGTGAGGTCACACACTGAAGTCGTTCTAATTCATCCCAAAGGTGTTCTATCGGGTTCAGGTCAGGACTCTGTGCAGGCCAGTCAAGTTCATTCACACCAGACTCTGTTATCCATGTCTTTATGGACCTTGCTTTGTGCACTGGTGCACAGTCATGTTGGAAGAGGAAGGGGCCCGCTCCAAACTGTTCCCACAAAGTTGGATGCATGGAATTGTCCAAAATGTTTTGGTAACCTAAAGCATTCAAAAGTTCCTTTCACTGAAACTAAGGGCATACTTGCCAACCCTCACGGATTTTCCGGGAGACTCCCGAAATTCAGGGCCTCTCCCGAAAACCTCCCGGGACAAATTTTCTCCCGAAAACCTCCCGAAATTCAGGCGGACCTGAGTGACGTGTCGACAGCCTGTTTTCATGTCCGCTTTCCCACAATATAACAGCGTGCCTACCCAGTCACGTTATAACTGTAGAATGATGGAGGGCGAGTTCTTGGTTTCTTATGTGGGTTTATTGTTAGGCAGTTTCATTAACGTCCTCCAAGCGCGGTAACAACACACAACAACAGCAGTCATGTTTTCGTCTACCGTAAAGCAGTTCGTCTGCCGTAAACAGCAATGTTGTGACACTCTTAAACAGGACAATACTGCCATCTACTGTACATGCATATGTGACAATAACATCTACAGCTTTTAGAGAATGCAGTGCACAACTGCGCACACAACAAGGAGAAGAAACAGAATGCATCATCAGAGAGGGTGTTCAGCATGGTTAGAAAAATAGTGACAGAGAATAGAACAAGGATGGACAATTCAACCCTTAACTCAACAATGAGTAGATGAGTGTTATGTGTGTGTAAATGTGTAAATAAATGAACACAGAAATGCAAGTATTTCTCTTATATATATATATATATATATATGTATATATAGCTAGAATTCACTGAAAGTCAAGTATATCTTACATATATATCTATATATGAAATACTTGACTTGGTGAATTCTAGCTGTAAATATACTCCTCCCATCTTAACGACGCCCCCAACCACGCCCCCTGACCACGCCCCCCCACCTCCCGAAATCGGAGGTCTCAAGGTTGGCAAGTATGACTAAGGGGCCAAGCCCAACTTCTGAAAAACAACTCCACACCATAATTCCTCCTCCACCAAATTTAACACTCGGCACAATGCAGTCCGAAATGTACCGTTCTTCTGGCAACCTCCAAAGCCAGACTCTTCCATCAGATTGCCTACTTACTTCACCACTGGATTTGTTGCACAGGTGGCATCCTCTGACAGTTCCACGCTAGAAATCACTGAGCTCCTGAGAACGGCCCATTCTTTCATAGATGTTTGTAGAAACAGTCTCCAAGCCTAAGTGCTTGATTTTATACACCTGTGGCCGGGCCAAGTGAGTCTGATCAGTTGGATGGGTGGCCAAATACTTTTGGCAATATAGTGCAAGTCCCTGGACACAAATGTTTTGTATCCATTCACCATATTTTTCGGACTATAATTCTTTCATTTTCTCAGAAATTGACAGTGCGCCTAATGAACGCATTCATTTTGGTTGTGCCTACCGACTTCCAAGCAATTTTATTTGGTACACAGTGTAATAAGTGTGACCAGTAGATGGCAGTCACACATAAGATACGTGTGGACTGCAGGTTGGTGCCTGTTGTGCATACTTGCCAACCTTGAGACCTCGGATTTTGGAGGGGGCGGGGGCGTGGTTGGGGGTGTGGCTAAGAGGGGAGTAGTATATTTACAGCTAGAATTCACCAAGTCAAGTATTTCATATATATATATATATATATAAGAGAAATACTTGAATTTCAGTGTTCATTTATTTACACATATACACACACATAACACTCATCTACTCATTGTTGAGTTAAGGGTTGAATTGTCCATCCTTGTTCTATTCTGTCACTATTTTTCTAACCATGCTGACACCCTCTCTGATGATGCATTCTGCTTCGTCTCCTTGTTGTGTGCGCATTTGTGCACTGCACTCTCTAAAAGCCGTAGATGTTAATGTCGCATATGCATGTACAGTAGATGGCAGTATTGTCCTGTTTAAGAGTGTCACAACATTGCTGTTTACGGCAGACAAACTGCTTTACGGTAGACGAAAACATGACTGCTGTAGTTGTGTGTTGTTACCGCGCTTGGAGGACGTTAATGAAACTGCCTAACAATAAACCCACATAAGAAACCAAGAACTCGCCCTCCATCATTGTTCAGGCACGCTGTTTATATTGTGGGAAAGCGGACGTGAAAACAGGCTGTCGACACGTCACTCGGGTCCGCCTGAATTTCGGGAGATTTTCGGGAGAAAATTTGTCCCGGGAGGTTTTCGGGAGAAGCGCTGAATTTCGGGAGTCTCCCGGAAAATCCGGGAGGGTTGGCAAGTATGCTGTTGTGTAACACATGACTCTAGCAAGCACCATTGGGACCAAAACTTTGATGCTTCATTGATAATATAGAACATTACACACAGCGCTCAAAAATCTGCCCAAATGTTTTAGTATGACTTTGGTAAGTCAGGCACCGCTCGATGAACCGTCCGATCATTACAGTTAGCATAGTCAGACGTACAGTGCTTCCACATACGTGTATTATTATGGTGTGTGTGCGTGTATAAGGATCCCAAATGGGCACCTATTAGGAGACATTATCTGGTGTTTTGTTTTGCAATATAATGCAAAACCAACTTTTCTTACCAATTGGTACATGCCGTTGTTAATTGGGGATCTGCTTTAGTCCTGATAATTTGCATGCGTTCGCCATTGTAGTCCACGCCGTAGTCAATAAGCTCCTTCTTCTTCTCTGTCCTCTTGTAGTGGGGCATTTACCCTCCGCTGTTGCCATTTCTAATACAAAGTAGCGAACAGTTTTCATTTATATCTGTCAGTAGACTCGCTATGGAAGCGCTATAAACTATCGGTACAATAAAGTGGAGCCTGCCCAGAAAACGCCGCATCCTGAAGAGACGGTCAGAAAGGGACTTGAAGATGGTCTGTAAAACATCATCTATGCAATATTTTGACCAAAGAACCACCATTACATGTTTTGTAGACCACAAGGAAGTGTTTTAAATCTAGAAAATAAAAATCCTAATATGACTCCTTTAAGCCTTTAAAAAGTAGACCTTAATAGTCCCTCTCATTGACATCTGCCTTATGGTAAAAAAACAAACGGTATATTACACAGGGCATTTGTACCAGGTGGATTGACATGAATCATTGGTCCGACACGATTGAAACAAAGGAGAGGATTATCAAACGTCTTCAAAAAGGTAAATCATCACACAAGGTTGCAAAAGATGTTGATTGTTCACAGTCAGCTGGGTCTAAAATCTGGACCAAGTACAAACAAGATTCAAGAGTGTTTATTGTCATATGCACAGCTAAACAGACAGTTTGCCGTACAATGAAAATCTTACTTTGCTAGTCCATCCTTCAACAAGTCACACTGTACTTGGCTAAAAATAAAAAATAAAAATAAAAATGTATATACAAGGCACAGTAAGTAACATGACATTATTGCACATTCTGATTGACAGTCAACAGGGGGAGGTTATAAAAGGCAAGCATACTAGTAGACCAAGAAAACATCAAAGCGTCAAAACAGAAAACTTCAAGCAATATGTCTTGGAAACAGAACATGCACAGCAAAACAAATAAGAACAAATGGGAAGAAGCTGAAGTCGCCATCTGTGACCGAACTGTAAGAAAGTGCCGAAAGGAAGTTGAATTTAAATACAGAAAGGCTCAACAAAAGCAGTTATTAACGTCTAAACATAACAAAACCAAGGTTTCAATAGGCTAAGGACAATTGTGGATTATCGATGACTGGGTGAGAGTCATATTCAGTGATGAATGGTGAATCTGCATCAGGCAAGGTGATGATGATGGAACTTGTGTTTGGTTTTGGTTCCAATGAGATTTACGAAGACGACAGCCTGAAGAAAACGTGCACATTTCCACAGTCATCGACGATATTCTGCTTCAATAAATGCACAAGTTCACATTGTCTCTTATTCCATCAATGCAAAAAAAGGATGTTTGTGGATGATGACCACTTTTTTCAAGATGATAACGCATCTTGCCATACCAGCAAAAACTGTAAGAACGTTCCTTGAAGAAAGATACTGAAGGTCAGTGTCATGGTCTGCATATAGTCCGGATCTCAATCTAAGTGAAAATGTGAGGTTGAAGTTGGAAAACAAAGTTGGATGTCAAGACTCCAACTTGTGAGCTGATCTGACAACCGCAATCAGATTGATGAAGACTTCTTTCTGTCACTCGTTAATAAGTCCATGCCTCAGAGACTGCAGGCTCTCATAAAAGCCAGAGGGGGTGCAACACTAGTAGTGTTTTTTTGTTTTAGTTTTCATGATAGCTCCATGTTCTGATGTTTAAATGTTAGTTGTATGGTTGTGGTTGTGTCTGTGCTTGTGTTTTTGTTCTGTTGTTTTTGGGTATGTTAAGAAAGCAATGATGCACTGTGCCCAAGACAAATTTCCCCGCGGGGACAATAAAGTTGAACCTTGAACCTTGACCTTGACCTTGATGATACCATCCGTTTTGCCAGGGGTCTCGGAATCTCAATTAAATTCAGTTGCAAGTCCAAGACGTTGGCAGTAGTGTAGAGTTTATGGTGTGTTGGCTAATCAATCCAGTCTTTGCTGTCTAGTCTTTTGTTGCGCCCTAAAAAGTGTTTACACTGTATTTGCCAGCTGTTAAATTGTAATGTAAATCTTAGTTGTAGTTTTCAATAACACATTTGGAGGTGTTGAAGTCATGTCAAATCACTAATGCTAATCACTTAACAATGCCAATGTATATTAGCATCAAGCTAGTGCATTTTGAAAAGTGTTGCTTTACCTTACTTTTGAGTGTTTTTTTCATTCAATTGTAAAGTGCAACATTACCAAGAGGTAGTTTGGCTGAGTCCGCTCTCAGTGCTGCTGGAGTGATCGCCAAGTGCCAAGCTGCAAAGAGCAACAGGGCGCGACATCATCACAACAACTCAGGTTTCGAAACACGGCACCGTCGGATTTTTCGTAAATCGGTGGCCGGTAGTACTTGTGGGATACGGTCGATGCCAAAAAAGTACCGGATTCAGTACTCATTCCTAATATTTGCTAATGCTAATCAGTAGCATGTCTATAGCAAATACAATGTAATTAGCATCAAGCTAGCACATTTTGAAAAGTCTCACTTTTGAGTGCTTTCTATCAGGCATGCTTGCTTTGTTGGCATGGCAAAGGATGTTTGTGGATGATGACCACGTTTTTCAAGATGAGAACGCATCTTGCCATACCAGCAAAAAACTGTAAGAACGTTCCTTGAAGAAAGATACTAAAGGTCAGCGTCGTGGTCTGCAAATAGTCCGGATATCAATCTAAGTGAAAATGTGAGGTTGAAGTTGGAAGACAGAGTTGGATGTCAAGACTCCAACTTGTGAGCTGATCTGACAACCGCAATCAGAATAGTTTTTATTGCCATTGTTTGAGAACGGGTTCACAAACTAGGAATTTGGAGAAAGTTGGAGCAAGCAGTGACGTGCGGTGAGGTTGATGGCTGGTGAGGCACTGACTTCATCACAGTCAGATTTACAAACATATGAACCCTAAAGAGTATCTTATTCACCATTTGATTAGCAGCAGTTAACGGGTTATGTTTAAAAGCTCATACCAGCATTCTTCCCTGCTTGGCACTCAGCATCAAGGGTTGGAATTGGGGGTTAAATCACCAAAAATGATTCCCAGGCACGGCACCGCTGCTGCCCACTGCTCCCCTCACCTCCCAGGGGGTGATCAAGGGGATGGGTCAAATGCAGAGGACACATTTCATTACACCTAGTGTGTGTGTGACAATCATTGGTACTTTAACTTAACTTTAACTTTACACATACAAACTGTAGCACACAAAAAAGCACATTTAATAAAAAAAACATTATTATGGTCTTACCTTTACTTAGAAATTAAGTCCATGCACCGCAACTAAAGCCCTCACTTAAACTTTCCACGTGCAAGATTGAATCTATTTAAAAAAGTGTAACCGAGGGTTTATAAATGTCGCCTATATTGTATGAAACTACAAAATAACAAACACGGAGGCTCCAGTTTACACGAGGACCACTTTATTTACCTTCTTTCAAAAACCTCCGCAACGTGACATCACTTCCGCTCTTAGCGCCTTCAAAATAAGAGCTCAAGGCATATACTGTATAACAGCGCATAACTTAACATCACAAAGAGGAAAGCCCATGAAAATAGGTTACAAAAGTTATTTAATAAGAAGCCAAAAAGTGCAAAAACAATAATGTTCGTGTTGGAGGAGTTGTGAATTAGGTACACCTGCAGTCTGCAGGTGTATCTAATGTTGTGTCCCTGCAGTCATTCACAACTCCTCCAACACCAACATTATTGTTTTTGCACTTTTTGGCTTCTTATGAAATAATTTTTTTAAATAGATTCAATCTTGCACGTGGAAAGTTTAAGTGTGGGCTTTAGTTGATATAACAATTCTACGGCGGGGGTACAGGAGGCGAGCCTCACACAGTGCGTCTTTTGCAGCCGTTTTATGATCGCTCAGCACAAGAAATACTTTACACACATACAGTTGTTGACAAAATACACTGTACATTATATACCTCAGCTAACTAAACTATTGAAAGTATAATATAGTTCATGTAGCAATACAGTCTCACTGCACAGCAGGCCAGCAGTTAGCCGAGTCATTGCGCAATCCATGTTGCGGCACTGAGTGACGTGCCTCAACTGGCTGCTGTTCACCGCATCGTCTCTTCTCAGTATTTGAACGGCAAATGTGAAAATTCAGCGATTTTGAATACAAATAATCTAAAACTGGTGAAGTTAAATGGAAAATAACTTTATAGTATAATCACTGGATACATATAACAATTTAATTTTTTTTTTTTCTTTTTACATTTTTTTTTTTTCCATGATGGCAGGTGAGGCGGGGCCTCACCTGCCTCTAGTGACTGCACGTCATTGGGAGCAAGATTGATGAAGACTTCTTTCTGTCACTCAGAGGCTGCAAGCTCTCATAAAAGCCAGAGGTGGTGCAACACTAGTAGTGTTTTTTTGTTTTAGTTTTCATGACACCATCAGTTTTGCCAGGGGTCGTACCTTTGAGTGCTTTTCTACTTCTTCCATTATCGCGACCTATTCCGTCACAAATAACATTTGGTCGTCACGGCAACAGTGTAACTACCACGCCATTTAATCATTGGCCGGCTTTGCGAGGGGATCAAACCGGCGGCTTCCTGCCGCTCCGTCCTATTTTTCACTGCATAAGTCCTACACCGCGGGGTCGAACGACACCTCTCTTAGAGCTGCATTTACCGAAGGCGTCAAGACGGCGAGAAAAAAACAAAACTCTACGCCCGTTCCCGAGAAGTGGGCAGCACTCATGTTCTTCTTGAAGACTCTATGCGCTGACTTCCAGCTGCTGAAAGAGCAACTTTATTTGCCCACAAAGTCCTTTTTTTTTGTTTTCTTTCCTTTTTGTGACAAGCCAGCTGAGGCTGCACGGAGGAGAAAAAAGCTTGCATTAAAAACGACAAGAGATTCTAAAAGCCGTCGAGATGAATAGAATCTTTTATTTTGACAGGCAAAACTGCTTGGCTCCTTAACCTTGGGAGAAGAGCATGGACGGGAATGTACAAATCTAGTGTGTGTTCATGTGGACGTCAGCAGATGCCCTCTGGATGATCTCCAATCCGCCAATCCAAGCAGTAGTGAGCCTCGCTGATTCAAGCCCCCGGAGCCTGAGAACACGGTGGGTCCAATTAGGAGCGAGAGGAAGCTTCCCCCCCCGGATCAGCCAGGTGATAAATACTCTGGCTCAACTGTCAGCTGGAAGCTCACTTCACTTACACCTTGTTGCGTCCTGTTCCGCTCTGCGCGGGCGACCTACAACCAGAGAGTGCGCGGGTAACAAGAGCACTCCACCACCAAAGCCAATTTGTTGACACAAGAACCTGTTACACTTTCGTGTTGCCAACTCCATTAAAGTAGCAGTAGAGTGGAAAAACAAGTTGCCTCTATATTGAAGCATATAAACAGTGTTGGCGCTAGGGATTTTCAAAACGGGGTCCCAGGGACCCCATCAAGTCATAAAAACGGGGTCCCACAGTACATTTATATACAGTGTTGGCGCTAGGAATTTTCAAAACGGGGTCCCAGGGACCCCATCAAGTCATAAAAACGGGGTCCCACAGTACATTTATATACAGTGTTGGCGCTAGGAATTTTCAAAACGGGGTCCCAGGGACCCCATCAAGTCATAAAAACGGGTTCCCACGTAAATTTATATACAGTGTTGGCGCTAGGAATTTTCAAAACAGGTCCGCATCAATTCATAAAAACGTGGTCCCACAGTACATTTATATAGTGTTGGTGCCAATAATTTTCAAAATTGGGTGCCAGGGACCTCATCAAGTTATAAAAACGGGGTCCCACAGTACATTTATATACAGTGTTGGCGCTAGGAATTTTCGAAACGGGGTGCCAGGGACCCCATCAAGTTATAAAAACGGGTCCCATAGTACATTTATATAGTGTTGGTGCCAGGAATTTTCAAAACTGGGTCCAAGTGTACCCCTCAAGTCAAAAAAACGGGGTTACACAGTACATTTATATACAGTGTTGGTGCTAGGAATTTTCAAAACGGTTTCCCAGGGACCCTATCAAGTCATAGAAACGGGGTCCCACAGTACATTTATATATACAGTGTTGGCGCTAGGAATTTTCAAAACAAGGTCCCAGGGACCCCATCGAGTCATAAAAACGGGGTCCCGCAGTCCATTTATATACAGTGTTGGCGCTAGGGATTTTCAAAATGGGGTCCCAGGGACCTCTTCAAGTTATAAAAACGGGGTCCCACAGTACATTTATATACAGTGTTGGCGCTAGGGATTTTCAAAATGGGGTCCCAGGGACCCCATCAAGTCATAAAAACGGGGTCCCACAGTCCATTTAAATACAGTGTTGGTGCTAGGAATTTTCAAAACGGGGTCCAAGTGTCCCCCTCAAGTCATAAAAACGGGGTCCCACAGTCCATTTTATATAAAGTGTTGGCGCTAGGAATTTTCAAAACGGGGTCCCAGGGACCCCATCAAGTCATAAAAACGGGGTCCAACAGTACATTTATAGACTGTGTTGGCACTAGGAATTTTCAAAACGGGGTCCCCATCAATTCATAAAAACGGGGTCCCAAAGTCCATTTACATACAGTGTTGGTGCTAGGGATTTTCAAAACGGGTTCCCAGGGACCCCATCAAGTCATCAAAACGGGCTCCCGCAGTACATTTATAGACTGTGTTGGCAGTAGGAATTTTCAAAACGAGTCCCCATCAATTCATAAAAACGGGGTCCCACAGTACATTTATATAGTGTTGGTGCCAGGAATTTTTAAAATGGGGTCCCAGGGACCTCATCAAGTTATAAAAACGGGGTCCCACAGTACATATATATACAGTGTTGGCGCTAGGGATTTTCAAAACGGGGTCCCAGGGACCCCATCAAGTCATAAAAACGGGGTCCCGCTGTCCATTTAGATACAGTGTTGGCACTAGGAATTTTTAAAACGGGGTCCCACAGTCCATTTATATACAGTGTTGGCGCTAGGAATTTTCAAAACGGGATCCTAGGGACCCCATCAAGTCATAAAAACGGGGTCCCACAGTACATTTATATACAGTGTTGGTGCTAGGCATTTTCAAAACGGGGTCCCAGAGACCCCATTGAGTCATAAAAACGGGGTCCCGCAGTCCATTTATATACAGTGTTGGCGCTAGGTATTTTCAAAACGGGGTCCCAGGGACCCCATCAAGTCATAAAAACGGGGTGCCACAGTACATTTATAGACTGTGTTGGCACTAGGAATTTTCAAAACGGGGTCCCCATCAATTCATAAAAACGGGGTCCCACAGTCCATTTATATACAGTGTTGGCGCTCGGAATTTACAAAACAAGGTCTCAGGGACCCCATCAAGTCATAAAAACGGGGTCCCACAGTATATTTATATACAGTGTTGGCGCTACGAATTTTCAAAACGGGGTGCCAGGGACCCCATTGAGTCATAAAAACGGGTCCCACAGTCCATTTATATACAGTGTTGGCGCTAGGAATTTTCAAAACGGGTATCCATCAATTCATAAAAACGGGGTCCCACAGTACATTTATATAGTGTTGGTGCCAGGAATTTTCAAAATGGGATCCCAGGGACATCTTCAAGTTATGAAAACGGGGTCCCACAGAACATTTATATACAGTGTTGGCGCTAGGAATTTTCAAAACGGGGTCCCAGGGACCCCATAAAGTCATTAGAACGGGGTCCCACAGTACATTTATATACAGTGTTGGCGCTAGGAATTTTCAAAACGGGGTCCAAGTGACCCCCTCAAGTCATAAAAACAGGATTCCACAGTACATTAATATACAGTGTTGGTGCTAGGGAATTTCAAAACGGGGTCCCAGGGACCCATCAAGTCATAAAAACGAGGTCCCACAGTACATCTATTTACAATGTTGGCGCTAGGGATTTTCAAAACGGGGTCCCAGGGACCCCATCAAGTTATAAAAACGGGTCCCAAAGTACATTTATATACAGTGTTGGCGCTAGGAATTTTCAAAACGGATTCCCAGGGACCCCATCAAGTCATAAAAACGGGGTCCCACAGTACATTTATATACAGTGTTGGCACTAGGAATTTTCAAAACGGGGTCCCCATCAATTCATAAAAACGGGGTCCAACAGTCCATTTATATACATTGTTGGCGCTAGGGATTTTCAAAATGGGGTCCCAGGGACCACATCAAGTCATAAAAACGGGGTTCCACAGTACATGTATATACAGTGTTGGCGCTAGGAATTTTCAAAACGGGGTCCCGGGGACCCCATCAAGTCATAAAAACGGGGTCCCACAGTACATTTATTGACTGTGTTGGCGCTAGGAATTTTCAAAACGGGGTCCCAGGGACCCCCATCAAGTCATAAAAACAGGGTTCCACAGTACATTTATATACAGTGTTGGCGCTAGGAATTTTCAAAACGGGGTCCAAGTGACCCCCTTAAGTTATAAAAACGGGGTCCCACAGTACATTTATAGACTGTGTTGGCACTAGGAATTTTCAAAACGGGGTGCCAGGGACCCCATCAAGTTATAAAAACGGGTCCCACAGTACATTTATATACAGTGTTGGCGCTATGAATTTTCAAAACGGGGTGCCAGAGACCCCATCAAGTTATAAAAACGGGTCCCATAGTATATTTATATACAGTGTTGATGCTAGGAATTTTCAAAATGGGGTCCAAGTGACCCCATCAAGTCATAAAAACGGGGTTCCACAGTACATTTATATACAGTGTTGGCGCTAGGAATTTTCAAAACGGGGTCCCAGGGACCCCATCAAGTCATAAAAACGGGGTCCCACAGTACATTTATATACAGTGTTGGTGCTAGGAATTTTCAAAATGGGGTCCAAGTGACCCCCTCAAGTCATAAAAACGGGGTTCCACGGTACATTTATATACAGTGTTGGTGCTAGGGAATTTCAAAACGGGGTCCCAGGGACCCATCAAGTCATAAAAACGAGGTCCCACAGTACATCTATTTACAATGTTGGCGCTAGGGATTTTCAAAACGGGGTCCCAGGGACCCCATCAAGTTATAAAAACGGGTCCCACAGTACATTTATATACAGTGTTGGCGCTAGGAATTTTCAAAACGGGGTCCCAGGGACCCCATAAAGTCATAAGAACGGGGTCCCACAGTACATTTATATACAGTGTTGGCGCTAGGAATTTTCAAAACGGGGTCCAAGTGACCCCCTCAAGTCATAAAAACAGGATTCCACAGTACATTAATATACAGTGTTGGTGCTAGGGAATTTCAAAACGGGGTCCCAGGGACCCATCAAGTCATAAAAACGAGGTCCCACAGTACATCTATTTACAATGTTGGCGCTAGGGATTTTCAAAACGGGGTCCCAGGGACCCCATCAAGTTATAAAAACGGGTCCCAAAGTACATTTATATACAGTGTTGGCGCTAGGAATTTTCAAAACGGATTCCCAGGGACCCCATCAAGTCATAAAACCGGGGTCCCACAGTACATTTATATACAGTGTTGGCGCTAGGAATTTTCAAAACGGAGTCCCAGGGACCCCATCAAGTCATAAAAACGGGGTCCCACAGTACATTTATATACAGTGTTGGCACTAGGAATTTTCAAAACGGGGTCCCCATCAATTCATAAAAACGGGGTCCCACAGTCCATTTATATACATTGTTGGCGCTAGGGATTTTCAAAATGGGGTCCCAGGGACCACATCAAGTCATAAAAACGGGGTTCCACAGTACATGTATATACAGTGTTGGCGCTAGGAATTTTCAAAACGGGGTCCAAGTGACCCCCTTAAGTTATAAAAACGGGGTCCCACAGTACATTTATAGACTGTGTTGGCACTAGGAATTTTCAAAACGGGGTGCCAGGGACCCCATCAAGTTATAAAAACGGGTCCCACAGTACATTTATATACAGTGTTGGCGCTAGGAATTTTCAAAACGGGGTGCCAGGGACCCCATCAAGTTATAAAAACGGGTCGCATAGTACATTTATATACAGTGTTGGTGCTAGGAATTTTCAAAATGGGGTCCAAGTGACCCCATCAAGTCATAAAAACGGGGTTCCACAGTACATTTATATACAGTGTTGGCGCTAGGAATTTTCAAAACGGGGTCCCAGGGACCCCATCAAGTCATAAAAACGGGGTCCCACAGTACATTTATATACAGTGTTGGCGCTAGGAATTTTCAAAATGGGGTCCAAGTGACCCCCTCAAGTCATAAAAACGGGGTTCCACGGTACATTTATATACAGTGTTGGTGCTAGGAATTTTCAAAACGGGGTCCCAGGGACCCCATCGAGTCATAAAAACGGGGTCCCAAAGTCCATTTATATACAGTGGCGGCGCTAGGGAATTTCAAAACGGGGTCCCAGGGACCCATCAAGTCATAAAAACGAGGTCCCACAGTACATCTATTTACAATGTTGGCGCTAGGGATTTTCAAAACGGGGTATGAGGGACCCCATCAAGTTATAAAAACGGGTCCCACAGTACATTTATATACAGTGTTGGCGCTAGGAATTTTCAAAACGGGGTCCCAGGGACCCCATCAAGTCATAAAAACGGGGTCCACAGTACATTTATATACAGTGTTGGCGCTAGGAATATTTCAAAACGGGGTCCCAGGGACCCCATCAAGTCATAAAAACGGGGTCCCACAGTACATTTATATACAGTGTTGGCGCTAGGAATATTTCAAAACGGGGTCCCGGGGACCCCCATCAATTCATTAAAAAGGGGTGCCACAGTCCATTTATATACAGTGTTGGCGCTAGGGATTTTCAAAACAGGGTCCCAGGGACCCCATCAAGTCATAAAAACGGGGTCCCCCAGTAAAATTTTGGGGTCCCACTTTTTTGTAAGCCTTTTGAACACAAATGATAAATGTATGCTATATCCTATATCCATAGTGGATGTAACATAATAGTGAGAGTCCAGTCCATATTGGGGCCAGCAGGAGACCATCTTGAGCGGAGACAGGTCAGGTCTATATTGTGTTTTGGAAAAAGGTTGTCATAAACGTTACTTCATTCATTAAACAAATAATGCAAAAGAAAACACATTTGTTATCCATCCATCCCATCCATTTTCTACCGCTTATTCCCTTTGGGGTCGCGGGGGGCGCTGGAGCCTATCTCAGCTACAATCGGGTGGAAGGCGGTGTACACCCTGGACAAGTCGCCACCTCATCGCAGGCCCATTTGTTATGCATATGTAAATGTATTTAGTTGTAAACATTCATTCACTTTAGGGTTGTACGGTATACCGGTATTAGTATAGTACCGTGATACTAACGAATCATTTTCGGTACTATACCGCCTCTGAAAAGTACCGGTCCCGCATCCCCCCGCGCCCGCGCCGTCGTCACGTCATGACATTGCTGGTTTTACGAGCAGAGGAGCATGCTCGGTAGCACTGTAACATTGCCTGAAGACGGTCCGACTGAGTCCGCTCCGAGTGCTGCTTGAGTGCTTGTTTCTCCGCCAAATGTTTGCAACCAGAAGTGTTGTCACATGCAACAAAAGTAACATTTCGTAGTAGTATCGTCTGAATTCGGTCGGTGCCTTTAAAATTACCAAATTTGGTACCTGCCCTTAATAGTTGCACGTACTCTAAAGTATCCAGTAACAAAGGTGTCCGCATGATTCAACTTACTGCTTCATGGGGTTTCATCAGTTCTATGACCACTTATCATGCTCTGAATGAAACCAAGTGCAGCATTCACTTATATGATCCAATGCAAACAACCTTCCCTAATCATGGTGCAAAAAAAAATGCCAACAGAAATGGCCACACAACACAATATAACACAATTTGTGTATGTTATAAAAATGTCCCTGCTCTATTGTGTTCACGAGGTGTCGCCAGAAATACAATTACCACTCCACTTCAACTTAAAGACAGCACAAGTCTATCCCAGATGGTTACTAGTCACTTGATCGAGCGGGTTTTTT
Source organism: Nerophis lumbriciformis (assembly GCF_033978685.3). Lineage (NCBI taxonomy): Eukaryota > Metazoa > Chordata > Actinopteri > Syngnathiformes > Syngnathidae > Nerophis > Nerophis lumbriciformis. Next base: position 16,733,815 of record NC_084576.2, read on the forward strand.
TTAAACATTTTTTTAAAGTTGTATAGTTCCTGAATTTGATCTAAAAAACGAAGAATGCTCTGAATGGATACCGCCAAGTCAAACGGGGACTTTGTTAAAAATGGGAGTGACACCTCCTGCTCCACAAAGGTTGTTTATTAGAAGTACTGCTGCACATTTGGTGGAGTGCTGGCTTCACGCTGTGGACGGCATGAGGCTGATATGGACTGAGAGAGAACATCCCAAGTCTCTCCGTCGCCCCGGGTGTTCTGGCGGCGTAGGGCGTTCCACCTGCAATGTCAGGTTGATTACACAGCAAGGGGGCGCAGGTTATTGATCACCATCACAGACTCTCCTCCGAGGCTCGGCTAATCAAAACCTAGAAAGGAACAAGCCGCTGACTCCAGCTCTACGCCACTTTTTTTTCTTCTTTTTTTTTTTAGAATTCTCCAGAAGCTTTTCCTCCAACACACAGCACTGGATACCCCGGGAAATAGTCGTAAATAAAAAATGATTTAAACACATGAAGAGGAAGCCCACAGTTTGAAGAATCAAAACATGTGGGGGGGCATTTTGGTATTTGTCACTTTCAAAACTTGTAATATATACACTATATATATATATATATATATATATATATATATATATATATATATATATATATATACACACACATACACATATATATATATATATACGAGGGCTGTGAATCTTTGGGTGTGCCACGATTCGATTCAATATCAATTCTTGGGGTCACGATTCGATTCACAGGGTGACAAGAACTAAATCATCCAGACAAGAGATAAATTGTATTATTATGTTAATCTTACCTAAAAATAAATATATTTATTAATTAAAAAAAAAAAAAAAAAACTAAATACATTTTTATTATATTTTGCTAAAAATATCAACATTTTTATTTGTATTTTTTCTGACTCCTTATTACATCCTGACATTAGAATTATACATTAAAATAAACATATTTGAAATAATTAATTTTAAATGATCATAATAATTCATTTAAAATGACCATATTTAATTATTAAAATAATTGCTTGTTTATCAACAACTTTAGCATTTTATTCATAACATTTTGAAGCTCTCAGAAGCCAAGTTATGTTATATTCCTTAAGATTTATTTATGCAAGTTTGAAGTATCAATTATTTAAACACAGTTTTGTTTGCATATTTTCAGGATATATATATATATATATATATATATATATATATATATATATATATATATATATATATATATATATATATATATTAGAGATGCGCGGTTTGCGGACACAACCGCGGAGTCCGCAGATAATCCGCGGGTCGGGCGGGTGACATGACGAAAAAAATAGATTTTAAATAGATCGGGCGGGTGGCGGTTGAACCAATTCGGAAATATATATACATAGTTAAATGTTATTACCCACATACGAAAAACGAGCAGCACTCTTTGAAACAGTACATTTTTCATCAGGCACTGTAGCACACCACAACACAACACAACAGAAAAAAAAAAAAAAGATGGCAACGCCGGCAGCAAACGTGGTACACGACAAACTAAAAGAGGGAATACTAAAGACCAGGGGGAAAAACCATTTGCCTTGGCCAATAAGTTACAGGTAATTTATTAATATTATTTATTTAATTTATTTTTGTTTAAATAGGGATGACATACATATGTTATTGTATAATTTAAGTTTGTGCGCGTGATTGACAGCCTAAGGCTTATGAGGCACATTTTTTATTTATTTTTTTATTTCAACTTAAAAACGTATGAGCCTATATGCCTATGCCTACAACATAGGCTATGTGTTCATCTTTATTTTCCTGCCTGTCGTTGACAATGGAGATTGTCTGATATTTTGTCATGGCTGCAGATCAATCAATAAAGGTTCATCTTTGTCGCAAAATTGTTCACTGTTTCACTGTGCACCCCGCCCTCGTCCCTATTTGAGCATTATAACGTTAACAAGTTAATATTCATTGAAATAAATTCAGAACATTTTTTTTACCTAACGAAAATATAGGCCTCGTCTTTCTAAAACATTTTTTTAACTTCTTAAAAGCATCGTTCTGCTTGCTGCAACTGCGCACACAAAGTGTGAGGAACGCACTCCTGATCTGAGGGCATTGGCAACAATAGTCAACACTTTCTTCATGGAAATGACAATTATACTATAATAATGATTAATAATATTATCACGCATTAATATTTCTTAGCCACTAATGTGTGGCCAAGAGATATTAATGCGTGGCACGCATTGAATGTCTCTGCTACATTGGATCAGTCTCCTTTCTTTAACAGGCAAAAGCTTTCTAACCATTTCATACATATATATATATTAGAGATGCACGGATAGGCAATTATTTCCACACCCGCCCGCCACCCGCCCGTTGTTATATAACAACGGGCGGGTGGCGGGCGGGTGTGGATTTGATAAAATGTTAGTTAGGATGGATGGCGGGTGGATGACGACTTTTGTGATGAGGTTGCGGATGAAATAATTGCCTATCCGCGCATCTCTAATATATATATATATGTATGAAATACTTGACTTGGTGAATTCTAGCTGTCAATATACTCCTCCCCTCTTAACCACGCCCTGCCCACCCCCGACCACGCCCTCACGCCCCACCTCCCGAAATCGGAGGTCTCAAGGTTGGCAAGTATGCTATATATATACACCCTGGACAAGTCGCCACCTCATCACAGGGCCAACACAGATAGACAGACAACATTCACACTCACATTCACACACTAGGGCCAATTTAGTGTTGCCAATCAACCTATCCCCAGGTGCACGTTTTATTTTTTGGAGGTATCAGTCCTTTATAGTCCTTTTGTGGCTTTTTCGGAAATTACTTTTTTCAGTCGGATAGGCGGCTGTGGGCCAATGCTTGGGGGATTATGATGCAGTAGCAGATATAAATATCCATATAGTCCAATGTCTCTTTTAGGTGACCATGCACAACTAAACCTACATTTCCAGTCAGAAAGGCAACACCGAGTGCATGTTTCCGGTGATGTCTGCAGCGTGTGTTCTGGAGGGTAAACGTGGAAGGTGGTGATAAATGAGCCTCGGTGACTAAACCGTTCTCCCGCTCAGCTGCGGTGACAATGTGATTAATATTTGCATTGTATTGGACCAATTCATCACCGCCACGTGCACGCCCGGGCCTAGGAGTGCGGACTCGGGAAGGCGCAGTCAAACTCTGGAGAGCTGAGGGAATGCATTTTGATGAGAGTTGGGATTTTTTTTTGGAATATGAGGAACGTTCTTGCTTCCTGCCTGGAGGATGAGTTTGAATTGCAAAGACGTTGTTTTTCTTCTTGCTAATCAAAACCAGTGCAGCCCAGACACCTGCCACGGTGCCAAGGAGAAGTCAAAGCTTGAAAATCCTCTTCCGTCATTCTCGGTGTAATCCAAAAAAATAGAGAAGGCGAAAACTGTGTACAGCCATTATTCAGTCGAGAAAATACGTTTTCTTTTTCTTTTTTTTTAGCTATTTATTTAGATTTTTAGTGCTCGCTGAGCCTTATGACTATTATCAAGTAGTCCTCTCTGCACGTCTCAAAGAGGCCGCAGCCATCAAGAGCCGGTAATGGCACCTTGTTAGAACACATCTTTTTCAACCTACTTGTATGTTAGAAGGAAGTAATAGTACGTTGAGATGTAGTCCACATTGTGCTACTGTACGTACTGTAC
>NC_084576.2:16742500-16832500 GCF_033978685.3 Nerophis lumbriciformis
ACAAAGACAACATATTTGATGTTCAAACTGATTAACATGTTTTTTTTTTGCAAATAATCATTAACTTTAGAATTTGATGCCAACAACATGTGACAAAGAAGTTGGGAAAGGTGGCAATAAATACTGATAAAGTTGAGGAATGCTCATCAAACACTTATTTGGAACATCCCACAGGTGTGCAGGCTATTTGGGAACAGGTGGGTGCCATGATTGGGTATAAAAACAGCTTCCCAAAAAATGCTCAGTCTTTCACAAGAAAGGAAGGGGCGAGGTACACCCCTTTGTCCACAACTGCGTGAGCAAATAGTCAAACAGTTTAAGAACAACGTTTCTCAAAGTGCAATTGCAAGAAATTTAGGGATTTCAACATCTACGGTCCATAATATCATCAAAAGTTTCAGAGAATCTGGAGAAATCACTCCACGTAAGCGGCATGGCCGGAAACCAACATTGAATGACCGTGACCTTCGATCCCTCAGACGGCACTGTATCAAAAACCGACATCAATCTCTAAAGGATATCACCACATGGGCTCAGGAACACTTCAGAAAACCACTGTCACTAAATACAGTTCGTCACCACATCTGTAAGTGCAAGTTAAAGCTCTACTATGCAAAGTGAAAGCCATTTATCAACAACATCCAGAAATGCCGCCGGCTTCTCTGGACCCGAGATCATCTAAGATGGACTCATGCAAAGTGGAAAAGGGTTCTGTGGTCTGACGAGTCCACATTTCAAATTGTTTTTGGAAATATTCGACATCGTGTCATGCGGACCAAAGGGGAAGCGAACCATCCAGACTGTTATCGACACAAAGTTCAAAAGCCAGCATCTGTGATGGTGTGGGGGTGCATTAGTGCCCAAGGCATGGGTAACTTACACATCTGTGAAGGCACCACTAATGCTGAAAGGTACATGCAGGTTTTGGAACAACATATGCTGCCATCTAAGCGCCGTCTTTTTCATGGACGCCCCTGCTTATTTCTGCAAGTCAATGCCAAGCCACATTCAGCACGTGTTACAACAGCGTGGCTTTGTAAAAAAAGAGTGCGGGTACTTTCCTGGACCGCCTGCAGTCCAGACCTGTCTCCCATCGAAAATGTGTGGCGCATTATGAAGCGTAAAATACGACAGCGGAGACCCCGGACTGTTGAACGACTGAAGCTCTACATAAAACAAGAATGGGAAAGAATTCCACTTTCAAAGTTTCAACAATTAGTTTCCTCAGTTCCCAATCGTTTATTGAGTGTTGTTAAAAGGAAAGGCCATGTAACACAGTGGTGAACATGCCCTTTCCCACGTGTTGCAGCCATGAAATTCTAAGTTAATTATTATTTGCAAAAAAAAAATAAAGTTTATCAGTTTGAACATCAAATATGTTGTCTTTGTAGCATATTCAACTGAATATGGGTTGAAAAAGATTTGCAAATCATTGTGTTCCGTTTATATTTACATCTAACACAATTTCCCAACTCATATGGAAACGGGGTTTGTATATATATATATATATATATATATATATATGTGTGTATATGTGTATATGTTTATATGTATATGTACATATAAATGTGTGTATATATATATATATATATATATATATATGTGTGTGTGTGTGTTTATATATCTATATGTGTGTGTATATGTATATGTGTATATGTTTATATGTATATGTACATATAAATGTGTGTATATATATATATATATATATATATATGTATGTGTATATGTATATGTGTATATGTATATGTACATATAAATGTATATATGTATATGTATACATAAATGTATATATGTACATGTATATATCTGAATATATATATATATATATATATATATATATATATATATATATATATATATATATATATATATGTATGTATGTATGTATATTTTCTAATGCCTGTGTCGTGTAGTCTTGGCCTCACTCAAGCCGCTCCAGGATAGCTTGAGTGTAGGCGTTTCATACATATATGTGTGTATATGTGTATATGTTTATATGTATATGTACATATAAATGTGTGTATATATATATATATATATATATATATATATATATATATATATAAACATATATTTGTGTATATGTATATGTATATGTGTATATGTACATATAAATGTATATATGTATATGTATACATAAATGTATATATGTACATGTATATATCTGAATATATATATATATATATATATGTATATATATATATATATATATATATATATATGTATGTATGTATATTTTCTAATGCCTGTGTCGTGTAGTCTTGGCCTCACTCGAGCCGCTCCAGGATAGCTTCGGTCGCTGCGTAGGCGTTTCATACCCACTGTAGCCTCCAGTAGCATTCTGCTGTGAAATTGCCAGTGAGCAACATTTATTTGGCCGTTGAAATGTTTCTCTTCCCCGCAGTGAAAAAAAAAACAAGGATTGCTGAATTCCCATCAGGGGGCCGATTCTTTGGCCACAAAATGGATTATCTGTCAAGAGCTGGTTATGTTGGGCTGCTGGATGCTGCGGAGGAGATAGCTATGTCTTTGTCTCCATGGCAGGAACACCTTGCTCGTCCACACCACTTCTCCATTTGGGAGGGACACAGATTCCACATTTGAATATGTCATTAGGCTGCAGCTTGCCGGAGAATTCCCACGGCTACTTTGGATGCCGCATGACGGATGAGCTCGGAAGCTGCTTAGGGAAGCTGGAGGATCTTCAAGCCCCATTTTGCATTTTGCAGCGGGGGCCACGAGCCAGGTGGTCTTTACTTGGACGTGAAGCTGCTTCTCCACTCTAACACTCCTTGGCCCGACTCCTACAAGGATCTCAATGTGAGGAAGTACCACCGCTAAGGTGCATAAACACCAACGTCACTAATATGCTGCGCCAACAAGTGGCCAATTACCACTCCACTGAGCGGCTTTGCACTTTTTAATTGGCATTCATGTTCATTGTGTGAAATGACTCCTCGTTGCAAACCACCCGAACAATTGCTCAGCTTGTAGACCGTGAAGTAAGAGAAGGCTGGAGCCACTTAGCCCTTTTGTCTTTGATCTCAGAGATCGGAAGAGAGCAAGGCTTAAAAATCAGTAGGGTTCTTGCATGTTGCGAAAGAATGCATGGAGGCTTGAAAGCAGTGACCAGTAGATGTCACCACTTGGAGATATCTCAGGTGTTGCTGGTAGTCTGATCCAAAATGATCGATGAAAACTGAATGGTACGAATCACCACGATGACGTGTGCATTGAAGGTATCAAAATAGGATACCAGGGTTTACTCAGTAGTACCTTAGACTTTAGACTTAGACTTCCTTTTTATTGTCATTCAAATAACTTTACAGCATACTTGCCAACCCTCCCGGATTTTCTGGGAGACTCCCGAAATTCAGCGCCTCTCCCGAAAACCTCCCGGGACAAATTTTCTCCCAAAAATCTCCCGAAATTCAGGCGGAGCTGGAGGCCACGCCCCCTCCAGCTCCATGCGGACCTGAGTGACGTGTCGACAGACTGTTTTCACGTCCGCTTTCCCACAATATAAACAGCATGCCTGCCCAATCACGTTATAACTGTAGAATGATCGAGGGCGAGTTCTTGGTTTCTTATGTGGGTTTATTGTTAGGCAGTTTCATTAACGTCCTCCCAGCGCGGCAACAACACACAACAACAGCAGTCACGTTTTTGTCTACTGTAAAGCAGTTTGTCTGCCGTAAACAGCAATGTTGTGACACTCTTAAACAGGACAATACTGCCATCTACTGTACATGCATAGGTGACAATAACATCTAGGGCTTTTAGAGAATGCACAACTGCGCACACAACAAGGAGACGAAGCAGAATGCATCATCTGAGAGGGTGTTCAGCATGGTTAGAAAAATAGTGACAGAGAATAGAACAAGGATGGACAATTCAACCCTTAACTCAATGAGTAGATGAGTGTGATGTGTGTGTATATGTGTAAATAAATGAACACTGAAATTCAAGTATTTCTCTTATATATATATATATATATATATATATATATATATATATATATATATATATATATATATATATATATATAATAAAATATATATATATATATATATATATATATATATATATATATATATATATAGCTAGAATTCACTGTAAGTCAAGTATTTCTTATATATATATATATATATATATATATATATATATATATATGTATATAGCTAGAATTCACTGTAAGTCAAGTATTTCTTAAATATATATATATATATATATATATATATATATATATATATATATATATATATATATGAGAAATACTTGACTTGGTGAATTCTAGCTGTAAATATACTCCTCCCCTCTTAACCACGCCCCCAACTTCGCCCCACGACCACCTCCCGAAATCGGGAGGTGGTCTCAAGGTTGGCAAGTATGCTTTACAGCACAGATAAGAACGACATTTCGTTACATAAGCTCATGGTAGTGCAGGATAAAAAAGCAATAAGGTGCATATATAAATAAATAAATATATAGAAATAATGTATAAATATATATATATATATATATATATATATATATATATATATATATATAATAGATAAATATATATATAAATAAATATAGATAAATATATTGCCTACAGTACAGGCCAACAGTTTGGACACACCTTCTCCTCATTCAATGCGTTTTCTTTATTTTCATGACTATTTACATCAGGGGTGTCAAACTCCTTTTAGCTCAGTGGCCGCATGGAGGAAAATGTGTGCACACGCAGGCCGAACTATTAAAATCATGGCATTAAAACTAAAAAAATAAAGACAACTTCAGATTGTTTTCTTTGTCTTACTTTGGCCAAAAATATAACAAACAAATTCTGAAAATATTACAATAAAAATATAGAAAAAAAACTACCGGCAGCGTTTTTTGGGGGGTTTTTTGTATAATTTTTTTTATGAATTAAGTAACGTTTATGACAACCTTTTTCCAAAACACAATATAGAATGTGAGATAGAACAGGATAATGCATACATGTATCATTTGTTTTCAAAACCGTTACAACAAAGTGGCACCCCAAAATTTTACTGTGGGACCCCATTTTTATGACTTTGAAAATTCCTAGCGCCAACACTGACAGAAAATCGGTGCGTGCAAAACAGCAGCAGGCGGCTGCTGCCTGCGGGCCACAAATATCAAATCAAATCAAATATCATCAATACAAATAATGAAACACGAAAACAATTTATCAGTGCATTGTAAATACAGCTAGTGAGTGTGCCACACACTCACTGAAGCGCCGTTTACCCATCACTACTTAATCCACGTGGTCAGTGTTTGTATCGACCGATTTTACTCATTGATAATCTAAATCGGCAGCATAAAACCCTGATCTGAACACCCCTAATTGTGTGAATGCTCCAAATTATTAATACTCTTCTTCTCCAGGTTTTGGCGTGCTCTACCTACACCGTTCCAAATTCAAACTGTTCAGCTTGTTCGGGAATCGCGGGCTTTCCCTTGACAAATTCCAAAAATTCCACAGATTTCCCAGAATTCCAGGTTTTCCGGTACACTTTTCCCATTCAAAATGAATTGGTCATTTTTCAAACTTCCACCATTTCCACATTTTTTCAACCGATTCAAACCATTCCACTCATCCTGGACATTCAAACTACCATTTTTTCAAGTTCAAAAAAATTCCAGGAATTCCCAGAATTCCCGTTTTTTCAAACTCTTTTTTTCTGGTCGACTACTCCTTCCACATTTTTCAACCCACTTCAGCAGTTGCACCGTAAAAACATGCTTCTTAATCAGGAAAAAAAAAAGTTGTTTTTTGAACTGGAAAAATTCACGGTTTTCCCGAAATTCCAGGAATTCCGTAATACCATTTCTCAAAAAAAAAAATTTACTACTTCAACATATTTCGACCGAATTGAAAAATTCCAACACCGATTTAAACTCATTCACAACATTCAAAATATTTAGCATTCTCCAAAAAAAATTCCCGCTTTTCCCAAAATTCCCAAATTTCCATGAAATTCCCAATGAAAAGAATGCAACATTTTTCAAAGTTCCACAACTCCCACATTTTTTATCTGATTCTAACCGTTCCAACTTCAAAATATTCAACCTGTTCAGGAATTGTGTGCTCTACTTCAACAATTAGTAATTTTGAAGCTAAACTTCAGCATTGGAGCATTCATACGCAATTCCTTGCTTCATCTAGTTTATATTAATTTTAAATATGTCTACAGCTGACTGACGGATAGTTCCGGGCCTTATTTTAAGATGTTATGAACAGCCACAATTTTAAAAGCGAGCGATTGAGCACCTCTTCTCTCAAAAGTGGAGAGTAGAGATGATATATTTTTCTCATGTTTGGTGCTCATAAACAACCTCTAGGGACATACACTATATCGCCAAAAAGTATTTGGCCACCTGCCTTGACTCACATATGAACTTGAAGTGCCATCCCATTCCTAACCCGTAGGGTTCAATATGATGTCGGTCCACCTTTTGCTGCTATTACAGCTTCAACTCTTCTGGGAAGGCTGTCCACAAGGTATGCGGAGTGTGTTTATAGGAATTTTCCATTATTCTTCCAAAAGCGCATTGGTGAGGTCACACACTGATGTTAATAATAATAATAATAACTGGGATTTATATAGCACTTTTCTAAGTACCCAAAGTCGCTTTACATGTAGAACCCATCAATCATTCACACCTGGTGGTGGTAAGCTACTTTCATAGCCACAGCTGCCCTGGGGTAGACTGACGGAAGCGTGGCTGCAATTTGCGCCAACGGCCCCTCCGACCACCACCTATCATTCATCATTCAGTTCACCGGTGTGAGTGGCACCGGGGGCAAAGGGTGAAGTGTCCCGCCCAAGGACACAACGGCAGCGATTTTGGATGGTAAGAGGCGGGGAGCGAACCTGCAACCCTCAGGTTTCTGGCACGGTTGCTCTACCCACTACGCCATGCCGCCCCCAGGCCTTCTCCACCGATGTTGGTGGAGAAGGCCTGGCTCTCGGTCTTTGTTCTAATTCAGCCCAAAGGTGTTCTATCGGGTTCAGGTCAGGACTCTGTGCAGGCCAGTCAAGTTGCTTTGTGCAGTGGTGCACAGTCATGTTGGAAGTGGAAGGGGCCCGCTCCAAACTGTTCCCACAAGGTTGGGAGCATGGAATTGTCCAAAATGTTTGGTATCCTGGAGCATTCAAAAGTTCCTTTCACTGGAAGCCCAACTCCTGAAAAACAACCCCACACCATAATTCATCCTCCACCAAATTTCACACTCGGCACAATGCAGTCTAAAATGTACCGTTCTCCAGGCAAACTCCAACCCCAGATTTGTCCATCAGATACTATAAGCATACTTGCCAACATTGAGACCTCCGATTTCGGGAGGTGGGGGGCGTGGCCGGGGGTGGGGTGGGGCGTGGTTAAGAGGGGAGGAGTATATTGACAGCTAGAATTCACCAAGTCAAGTATTTCATACATATATATATATATATATATATATATATATATATATATATATATATATATATAAATAAAATAAAGACTTGACTTTCAGTGAATTCTAGCTATATATATATATATATATATATATATATATATATATATATATATATATATATATATATATATATATATATATATATATCTATATATATATATACACATCCTGAAAATATGCAAACAAAACTGTGTTTAGATAATTGATACTTCAAACTTGCATAAATAAATCTTAAGGAATATAACATAACTTGGCTTCTGAGAGCTTCAAAATGTAATGAATAAAATGCTAAAGTTGTTGATAAATAAGCAATTATTTTAATTATTAAATATGGTCATTTTAAATGAATTATTATGATAATTTAAAATTAATTATTTCAAATATGTTTATTTTAATGTATAATTCTATGGCTGGATGTAATAAGGAGTCAGAAAAAATACAAATAAAAATACAATTAATTTTGATGTTTTTAGCAAAATATAGTAAACATTTATTTATTTTTTAAATTAATAAATATTTTTATTTTTAGGTAAGATAAACATAATACAATTTATCCCTAGTCTGGATGATTTAGTTCTTGTCACCCTGTTGTCCTCCCGTCTTGAAAAAAGGCTGTCCTCACTCAGGTCCGCAAGGACCTGGAGGGGGCGTGGCCTCCAGCTCCGGCTGAAAATCGGGAGATTTTCGTGAGAATATTTGTCCCGGGAGGTCTTCGGGTGAGGCGCTGAATTTCGGGAGTATCCCGGAAAATTCAGGAGGGTTGGCAAGTATGACTATAAGAACATCTATAAAATTCATATTAATGGATCTTTTTAACAAACTTTTGCAGCTTTTGTATGTGGTCTCATTAACAATGTTTATATTTGTCCTTCGACAAATGATCCTGATGCGTATTGTTACGTGAGTGGGTTCTTTAAAGTAGTGAAGTGAAGTGAATTATATTTATATAGCGCTTTTCTCTAGTGACTCAAAGCGCTTTACATAGTGAAACCCAATATCTAAGTTACATTCAAACCAGTGTGTGGGTGGCACTGGGAGAAGGTGGGTAAAGTGTCTTGCCCAGGGACACAACGGCAGTGACTAGGATGGCGGAATCGGGAATCGAACCTGGAACCCTCAAGTTGCTGGCACGGCCACTCTACCAACCGAGCCATGCCCCCAAAGTAGAGGAAAGGATGACTCTGCAGAAAATCCTTCACGGTGTTATTTGCAGCAATCTCCATGGCAACCATAAATCACATGCAAAAGAAGGTGCTGAAAGCCTTTAATTTAAACAGATTTGGATGATTTACTAATCCATCTTGTTTTCTCAACACTTAATGGACAATCTGTTCCCTCTACTACAAATGTGTACCTCAGGAGCCGCGGCCAATGAAATGCTGGGCAGGGGCAAACGAGCTGGAAACAAAAAATAAATAAATAAATAAAAGTAAACGAGGAAAGACGGGCCGTCAGCCTTTATTTTTACTGCGCTACTCTACTTGCATTTGCTCCAAACGCCGGAGAAGCTTGTTCCTAAGCCAACAGGATTTATCTCAAGCGAAGCAACAACGCTTACGTTGCTGCACCGCCGAGACAAAAGCGTCTTAATAATTTAAGACGGCAGAGGACATCTCATGTCTGCCGCTTTGGGGAAAAAAAAAAAAAAAAGAAAGCACGTTCCCACCGGACATATTTCATTTGAGGATTGAGAACTTTTGTTCTTATTTATATTAATAATCAGCGTTGAAAATCCAAAACCGTGCTTCTGTATGGACTTTGTATGATCCATACAACACAACACACCTTCTAGTCCAGATCGTGGCAAAATATGACCCGCGGGCCACATGTGACCCTTTAAGATTTTCAATCTGGCCCGCCGAAAGTTCTACATAATTTTGTTAGACCTTTATCATCAAAACTGTAGGCACCATTTTTTGATTGATTGATTGATTGATTGATTGAAACTTTTATTGGTAGATTGCACAGTACAGTACATATTCCGTACAATTGACCACTCAATGGTAACACCCCAATAAGTTTTTCAACTTGTTTAAAGGCCTACTGAAATCCACTACTACCGACCCCGCAGTCTGATAGTTTATATATCAATGATGAAATCTCAACATTGCAACACATGCCAATACGGCCGGGTTAGCTTACTAAAGTGCAATTTTAAATTTTGCGCAAAATATCCTGCTGAAAACGTCTTGGTATGATGACGCCAGCGCGTGACGTCACGGATTGTGGAGGACATTTTGGGACAGCATGGTGGCCAGCTATTAAGTCGTCTGTTTTCATCGCAAAATTCCACAGTATTCTGGACATCTGTGTTGGTGAATCTTTTGCAATTTGTTCAATGAACAATGGAGACAGCAAAGAAGAAAGCTGTAGGTGGGAAGCGGTGTATTGCGGAAGGTGTTGTGCCGGATAACGCACCCCCGCCGTAGAATGTACCCCTTGACTGGTGTGCTGGATAACACAGCCGGTGTTTCATTGTTTACATTCCCGGAAGATGACAGTCAAGCTTTACCATTGGCCTGTGGAGAACTGGGACAACAGAGACTCTTACCAGGAGGACTTTGAGTTGGATACGCAGACACGATACCGTGAGTACGCATGCAGCTGCGGCTTCCAAACATTTGATCGCTTGCCCGTACGTGCGTGCCGCTATGTGCATGTCACGTACGTAACTTTGGGGACTTTGGGGAAATATATGTGCTGTATGAACTTTGGGGAGGTGAACGGTACTTTGGGCTGTGGGATTGAGTGTGTTGTGCAGGTGTTTGAGTTGTATTGGCGGGTTATATGGACGGGAGGGGGGAGGTGTTTGTTATGCGGAATTAATTCGTGGCATATTAAATATAAGCCTGGTTGTGTTGTGGCTAATAGAGTATATATATGTCTTGTGTTTATTTACTGTTTTAGTCATTCCCAGCTGAATATCAGGTCCCACCCGCCTCTCACAGCATCTTCCCTATCTGAATCGCTCCCACTGCCCTCTAATCCTTCACTCTCACTTTCCTCATCCACAAATCTTTCATCCTTGCTCAAATTAATGGGGAAATCGTCGCTTTCTCGGTCCGAATCGCTCTCGCTGCTGGTGGCCATGATTGTAAACAATGTGCAGATGTGAGGAGCTCCACAACCTGTGACGTCACGCTACTCGTCTGCTACTTCCGGTACAGGCAAGGCTTTTTTATCAGCGACCAAAAGTTGCAAACTTTATCGTCGATGTTCTCTACTAAATCCTTTCAGCAAAAATATGGCAATATCGCAAAATGATCAAGTATGACACATAGAATGGACCTGCTATCCCCGTTTAAATAAGAAAATCGCATTTCAGTAGGCCTTTAAGTCCACGTAAATCAATTCATGGTACAAATATATACTATCATCATAATACAGTCATCACACAAGTTAATCATCAGAGTATATACATTGAATTATTTACATTATTTACATTATTTACAATCAGGGGTTGGGTTGAGGAGGGTTTGGTTGATATCAGCACTTCAGTCATCAACAATTGCATCATCAGAGAAATGGACATTGAAACAGTGTAGGCCTGACTTGGAAGGATATGTACAGCGTGCAGACAACATAGTGAGTTCAGAAAGCATAAGAATAAGTATATACATTTGATTATTTACATTTGGTTATTTACAATCCGGGGAGGTGGGATGTGGAGGTGTGAGGGTGTCAGTCAAGGCTTGAAGTTGGCTGGAGGTGTTCTTTTACTACATTATGATGTGTAGTGCTGTTTGTAAATTACCCTAAGCCAGGGGTCGGCAACCCAAAATGTTGAAAGAGCCATATTGGACCAAAAATACAAAAACAAATCCTTCTGGAGCCGCAAAAAATCCAAAGTCTTATAATGAAGGCAACACATGATGTAAGTGTCTATATTAGCTCTTAACTATCAAAATGACCATGTTTCGCAGGCTGGCGCAATTCTTTGTTGATAGAAATGTTGAAATGTAATATTTACATACTTGCCAACCCTCCCGAATTTTCCGGGAGACTCCCGAAATTCAGCGCCTCTCCCGAAAACCTCCCGGAACAAATATTCTCCCGAAAATCTCCGATTTTCAGCCGGTGCTGGAAGCCACGCCGCCTCCAGCTCCATGCGGACCTGACTGAGGACAGCCTTTTTTCATGACTGGAGGACAATAGGGTGACAAGAACTAAATCATCCAGACAAGAGATAAATTGTATTATTATGTTTATCTTACCTAAAAATAAATATATTTATTAATTAAAAAAATTAAAAAAAATAAATACATTTTTACTATATTTTGCTAAAAACATCAATATTAATTGTATTTTTATTTTTATTTTTTCGTGACTCCTTATTACATCCAGCCATATAATTATACATTAAAATAAACATATTTGAAATAATTGATTTTAAATTATCATAATTCATTTAAAATGACCATATTTAATTATTAAAATAATTGCTTGTTTATCAACAACTTTGGCATTTTATTCATTACATTTTGAAGCTCTCAGAAGCCAAGTTATGTTATATTCCTTAAGATGTATTTATGCAAGTTTGAAGTATCAATTATCTAAACACAGTTTTTTTTTGCATATTTTCAGGATATATATATATATATATATATATATATATATATATATATATATGTATATATATGTATGAAATACTTAACTTGGTGAATTCTAGCTGTCAATATACTCCTCCCCTCTTAACCACGCCCCGCCCTACCCCCGACCACGCCCCCACCCCCCACCTCCTGAAATAGGAGGTCTCAAGGTTGGCAAGTATGTATTTATTCTACCAGTTTTTGTAACATTGGAAAACATTAGTAAAACGGAGGCTTCTCAGAGGGTGAGATAACTCCGGGAAATTGCTGGCTTTTTAATGGCCAAAGGTATAGATGTGTGTGTCCAAGTTAATCTTTACAAGCTGGGTAACGTTTGCTGTGGTCTGGAACAACATGGCACACAAACAACTATCAGAAATGCAGCCAATATTACATACAGATAATGTCTCATGAGACATGCAAATATAAATTAAACACACAGAGGGCTTAAATAAAGGACATTAAATGAGCTCAAATATACCTACAAACAAGGCCTAATGATGCAATATGTACATACTGCTAGCCTAAATAGCATGTTAGCATCGATTAGCTTGCAGTCATGCAGTGACTAAATATGCCTGATTAACACTCCACACGAGTCGATAACATCAACAAAGCTCACCTTTGTGCATTCACGCACAGCATAAAACGTTTGGTGGACAAAATGAGACAAAGAAGGAGTGGCATAAAACACATCTTTCTGTGTCAGCGTCGGAGAAAGTATGTATGTATGTACAACTACCGATATAGCTCGGTTGGTAGAGTGGCCGTGCCAGCAACTTCAGGGTTGCAGGTTCGATCCCCGCTTCCGCCATCCTAGTCAATGCCGTTGTATCCTTGGGCAAGACATTTTACCCACCTGCTCCCAGTGCCACCCACACTGGTTTAAATGTAACTTAGGTATTGGGTTTCACTAAGTAAAGCGCTTTGAGTCACTTGAGGAAAAAGCGCTATATAAATATAATTCACTTCACTTCACTTCACTACATGTAAACTACGGTGCATTCAAGGACCGCCAAAATTAGTAGCACAAAACGGCGCTTGCCAAATCCTCTCATCAGTGAAGCATGTTTAATATAAACAGTGGGATTTCTAACAATTAGGAAGGTTTGTGTCGTCTTGGTTCTCTTATTGAAACAATATTAAAAAAAAAACATACATTGTTTTCCACCATCTTTTCCATTTTCATACATTTTTGAAAAAGCTCCAGGGAGCCACGAGGGTTGCCGACCCCCGCCCTAAGCCTTGAACTATAGAAAGTTTTTCTATGGTTGAAATCTGCACTTTTGAGTGTTATACGAGTTATTACGGTCATCTGCGTCACAGCAGCTCAGACCAGGAACAAAGAAGAGTGGGCGGGGTATGTTTTCAGAGCAGCCAGCCCCAAACGCATGTGTCAGGAACAGATGTGGAAGCAGATTTTTACAACAAAGTCCCGCATAAAAGTGATAATAAATAATATTGTAGGTGTTTATTACCCTCATATTTTGCTGTTTGTTACATTTTTCTTGTAATAGATGTCTATGGAGGAGCTGGTCTGAGAAGTAAAAGATGAGTGATGTTCATATGTTGTTAATATTCAGTGTTTTATTGTTCATAGTTAATATTGTAAATCCCACTTTAAAGTTAAAGTACCAATGATTGTCACACACACACTAGGTGTGGTGAAATTTGTCCTCTGTATTTGACCCATCCCCTTGTTCACCCACAGCTAATTGTGTATATATCATTTGTACACACATACACATTGGCCCCCCAGACACATTTTTTTCTCTCAATGTGGCCCCCGAGTCAAAATATTTGCCCATCTCTGTTCTAGTCCAATGCTGATTAGCTCCCGAGTAACAACAACAACAATCATTGTTAGCTTACTATATATTTAGCCACAAATTGTCTAAGAAAAAAAACTAAACACAGAGAGATGCTGTCATATTTGAATAGTTTGAATACCACTCGTCTCTTCCTAAACCGCTGAGCAAAAAGTGTTAAAATTTGTCAAATTATGCACACCTATTGTGTCGCCCTTGCTATTTTTGAACTGAACAATACACTGAATGGTTGCGCTTTCATTACATCACAGATGTCGCAAGTTTTGAGGGAGCGTGCAGTCGGCATGCAGGAATGTCCACCAGAGCTCTTGCCTGTGAATATAATTTTCATTTATCTGCCATAAGCCGTGCTCAAAGGCTTTGCAGAGAATTTGGCAGTACATCCAACCGGCCTCACAACCGCAGATCACGTCTAACCACACCAGTGTAGGAGTTCCACATCCAGCAGGTGCACTTCCATGATCGTCTGAGAATGGCCACCCAGACAGCTGCTACAACAATTGGTTTGCATAACCAAATAATTTCTGCACAAACAGTGAGAAACCTTCTCAGGGAAGCTCATCTGCATGCTTGTTGTCCTCATCGTGGTCTCGACCTGACTGCAGTCAGTCGTCGTAACTGACTTGAGTAAGCAAACGCTATCATTCGATGGCGTCTGGCATGTTGGAGAGATGTTCTCTTTAGACTTAGACTTACTTTTTATTGTCATTCAAATTTGAACTTTAGAGCACAGATAAGAACGAAATTTCGTTACTTTACGGATGAATCCCAGTTTTCACTGTTCAGAAGTCGGATTTACTTGACCTTTCTTACACTGTCACTGCGAGGTGTGAGCATCACATTTGTTACACAATTTTTTGGGGGACATGTGTGTACAATTTGAGCAAGACTGGTTGAAAAAAACATGGCAAAACATGTTTACAAGGACAAAGGCGAGTCTTAGTATTGGATTTTCCCCAAAGCGTTGAGCATTTGTTGTGGTCCCCTTTATTTAGAAAAGTACCGTAAAGTACAGAAGAGTACCACAATATTTTGGTACCGGTATTATATTAGTATCGGGACAACACTACTCCGATGTTTAATCCCCTTAAAGGAATATTGCGATATATTCATTTTAAAGCATACTTGCCAACCTTGAGACCTCCGATTTTGGGAGGTGGGGGGCTTGGTCGGGGGTGGGACGGGGGCGTGGTTTAGGGCGGGGGCGTGGTTACGAGGGGAGGAGTATATTGACAGCTAGAATTCACCAAGTCAAGTATTTCATACATATATATATATATATATATGCATACATATACATACATATATATATATATATATATATATATATATATATATATATATATATATATATATATATATATATATATATACATCCTGAAAATATGCAAACAAAACTGTGTTTAGATAATTGATACTTCAAACTTGCATAAATAAATCTTAACCATAACTTGGCTTCTGAGAGCTTCAAAATGTCATGAATAAAATGCTAAAGTTGTTGATAAACAAGCAATTATTTTAATAATTAAATATGGTCATTTTAAATGAATTATTATGATCATTTAAAATTAATTATTTCCAATATGTTTATTTTAATGTATAATTCTATGGCTGGATGTAATAAGGAGTCAGAAAAAATACAATTAATTTTGATGTTTTTAGCAAAATATAGTAAAAATATATTTAGTTGTTTTTTTAAAATTAATAAATATATTTATTTTTAGGTAAGATAAACATAATAGAATTTATCTCTAGTCTGGATGATTTAGTTCTTGTCACCCTGTTGTCCTCCTGTCATAAAAAAAGGCTGTCCTCACTCAGGTCCGCATGGAGCTGGAGGGGGCGTGGCCTCCACCTCCGGCTGAAAATCGGGAGATTTTCGGGAGAATATTTGTCCCGGGAGTTTTTCGGGAGAGGCGCTGAATTTCGGGAGTCTCCCGGAAAATTGGTGAGGGTTGGCAAGTATGTTTTAAAGTAATAAATAGGCATTTGAAAAATGTGAGTAGAATGTCGATACCGCTCAATAAAGATTCTACTAATTACGTCGTAATTGTATACAGCACACTTTTATAAATGGCGCATAAATAAAAAACAATTGCATGTTGCACAGTATTAATGCCATGCAGGCAGAAATGTACTAAATGATCATCAGTTATTTCAATTTACATCAATGTGTTATGTCAACGTGAAGTGACAAGCGTCTGCAATACGGACGCTTGACAACGGGGACATAAGTGGTCGTAAACGTGTAACGTGTTTTAAACGCGCTAATAAACGTTTATTACTCTCAAAGGCTTTTTTTTTACGACGGGCGTCATGCGTGATTAATTAGCCTCGCTCGGTGTAAAGTGGCCGCCGTAAACACGTAACCGCAAACGGTATGACAACACTCGTAAACAATCGCCAGCGCGAACCCGTTAGCGCTCTGACGCGAACGTTTTCTCCTCTCGAGGAGCGCCGACAGCAGGGGTGCCCAAAGTTTTTCTAGCGATTGCCGCTTGAAAAAAAATGAAGGCACTTTGATACATTTTATACATTAAAGATACGAAAAACCACATAGGTGAATCGATATATGCTAAACTATCTGAACACAACATGTGTCTTACCTTTGTGTTGTCGGTACTAATGCATTTTGTATGTAATTTTGCCCTAAATGAAGCATTTGAAAGCATAAATGGCTAAATGAAGTACAAACCCCGTTTCCATATGAGTTGGGAAATTGTGTTAGATGTAAATATAAACGGAATACAATGATTTGCAAATCCTTTTCAACCCATTTTCAGTTGAATGCACTACAAAGACAAGATATTTGATGGTCAAACTCATAAACTTTATTTTTTTTTTGCAAATAATCATTAACTTAGAATTTCATGGCTGCAACACGTGCCAAAGTAGTTGGGAAAGGGCATGTTCACCACTGTGTTACATGGCCTTTCCTTTTAACAACACTCAGTCAACGTTTGGGAACTGAGGAGACACATTTTTTAAGCTTCTCAGGTGGAATTATTTCCCATTCTTGCTTGATGTACAGCTTAAGTTGTTCAACAGGCCGGGGGTCTTCGTTGTGGTATTTTAGGCTGCATAATGCACCACATATTTTCAATGTGAGACAGGTCTGGACTACAGGCAGGTCAGTCTAGTACCCGCACTCTTTTACTATGAAGCCATGTCTTACTATGAAGCCATGTCTTGCTGAAATAAGCAGGGGCGTCCATGACAACGTTGCTTGGATGGCAACATATGTTGCTCCAAAACCTGTATGTACCTTTCAGCATTAATGGTGCCTTCACAGATGTGTAAGTTACTCATGTCTTGGGCACTAATACACCCCCATACCATCACTGGCTTTTACACTTTGCGCCCATAACAATCCGGATGGTTCTTTTCCTCTTTGGTCCGGAGGACACGACGTTTCCAAAAACAATTTGAAATGTGCACTCGTCAGACCACAGAACACTTTTCCACTTTGTATCAGTCCATCTTAGATGAGCTCAGGCCCAGCGAAGCCGACGGCGTTTCTGGGTGTTGTTGATAAACGGGTTTCGCCTTGCATAAGAGAGTTTTAACTTGCACTTACAGATGTAGCGACCAACTGTAGTTACTGACAGTGGGTTTCTGAAGTGTTCCTGAGCCCATGTGGTGATATCCTTTCCACACTGATGTCGCTTGTTGATGCAGTACAGCATGAGGGATCGAAGGTCACGGGCTTAGCTGCTTATGTGCAGTGATTTCTCCAGATTCTGTCAACCCTTTGATGCTATTACGGACCGTAGATGGTGAAATCCCTAAATTCCTTGCAATAGCTGGTTGAGAAAGGTTTTTCTTAAACTGTTCAACAATTTGCTCACGCATTTGTTAACAAAGTGGTGACCCTCGCCCCATCTTTGTTTGTGAATGACTGAGCATTTCATGGAATCTACTTTTATACCAAATCATGGCACCCACCTGTTCCCAATTTGCCTGTTCACCTGTGGGATGTTCCAAATAAGTGTTTGATGAGCATTCCTCAACTTTATCAGTATTTATTGCCACCTTTCCCAACTTCTTTGTCACGTGTTGCTGGCATCAAATTCTAAAGTTAATGATTATTTGCAAAAAAAAAAAGTTTATCAGTTTGAACATCAAATATGTTGTCTTTGTAGCATATTCAACTAAATATGGGTTGAAAATGATTTGCAAATCATTGTATTCCGTTTATATTTACATCTAACACAATTTCCCAACTCATATGGAAACGGGGTTTGTAAAAACACCAATAATAAACAAAACTAGAGACCACGCTGTTCAGTTCTGTGGCCCCTGATTGGCTCAGTCTCAGGCAGCAATACTAACATTAGCATGCTATCTTTTTCAGCTAATTCTTTACCATGAATTGATTAACGTGGACCCCGACTTAAACAAGTTGAATAACGTATTCGGGTGTTACCATTTAGTGGTCAATTGTACGGAATATGTACTTCACTGTGCAACCTACTAATACAAGTTTCAATCAATCAATCAATCAATTCTGCAGCGGAACACCTCGGAGACATATAACTCGGTACTTAACACATGCTAACTGTTAGCGTGCTAACGTTGACGTTCTAGCATGCTAAAATTAGCGTGCAAATTTTGCAACCCAACGCCTGGGATTAATTAACTTGGCACTTGACACATGCTGTCTGTTAGTATGCTAACATAACATTAGCAAGCTAACCTTATTAGATAATTTTGCGGCCGAACACTTCCGAGTCATTTGTTTTGCCTCTTGACACATTTTTAATTAGAATGACAACAAAAACATTCTAGCATGTTAAATTTAGCATGCTAACTTTTTTTTAGCCAATTTTGCGGCCGAACACTTCCGAGTCATTTGTTTAGCTTTTTGACACATTTTTAATTAGAATGACAACAAAAACATTCTAGCATGTTAACATTAGCATGCTAACTTTTTTTTTAGCCAATTTTGCGGACAAACACTTCCGAGTCATTTGTTTAGCTTCTTGACACATTTTTAATTAGAATGACAACAAAAACATTCTAGCATGTTAACATTAGCATGCTAACTTTTTTTTTAGCCAATTTTGCGGCCGAACACTTCCGAGTCATTTGTTTAGCTTCTTGACACATTTTTAACTAGAATGCCAACAAAAACATTCTAGCATATTAACATTAGCATGTTAACTTTTTTTTAGCCAATTTTGCGGCCGAACACTTCCGAGTCATTTGTTTTGCTTCTTGACACATTTTGAACTAGAATGCTAATATTAACATTCTAGCATACTAAAATTAGCATGCTAACTTGTTTTAGCCAATTTTGCAGCCGGACGCCGAACACTCTTATAACTTGGTACTTGACACATGCTAATTTTAGCGTTCTAACTTTTTTTCCAGCCAATTTTGCAGTGGAACACCTCATGTCATATGACTTGGTACTTGGAACACGCTAAATGTTAGCATGCTAATGTTAATACTCTAGCATACTAACATTAGCATGCAAACTTTTCTAGCCAATTTTTCAGCCGATTTCTCTTGTACATATACACTTGGTACTTGACACATGCTTTTTTTTAAGCATGCCAATGTCAGCACGTGCTAACTTTTTATCCAGTTTTTCAGCCGATTATCTCAGTCATATAACTTTGCTATTTGTTAGCATGGTAACGTCAGCATGTTAGCAGGTTACCTGTAGGACGCTAACTTTTTTAGCAAATTTTTTATGCGTACGCTGCATAATCATACAACTTGGTATTTGACACAGGCTGACTGTTCAGCATGCTAACGTTAACACTCTAGTTTATTAACATTAGCATGCTATTTTTTTTAGAAAACTTTTCAGCCAATCCTCTTAGTCATATACACTTGGTACTTGACACATGGTAACTGTTAGCATGCTAACTTCAGCATGCTAAGCTTTTTATCCAATTTGTTAGCCGATCACCTCAGTCATATAACTTTGCACCTGACACATGCTAATTATTAACATGCTAACGTCAGCATGTTGGCAAGTTAAATTCAGGAAGCTAACTATTTTAGCTAATTTTACATGCGTACGCTTCATAGCAGAGGTGGGACCAAGTCATTGCTTTGCAAGTCACAAGTAAGTCTCAAGTCTTTGCCCTCAAGTCCGAGTCAAGTCCCGAGTCAAGACAGAGCAAGTCCGAGTCAAGTCCAAAGTCAAGACTGGAAAGTCTCAAGTCAAGTCCCAAGTCCTGCATTTTGAGTTTCGAGTCCTTTCAAGTCGTTTAACCACAGACTAATATATTTACACAGATTGTGTATGCTTTTAAAATGCTGTATTTATTTATTAAAACAAGTGCATTTGAAATTGCAGGGAAAAAGATAGTGCTGACATTGCACTTCAAAATAGCACTATTAACCAGTCATTTTAAACATGTAACTTATTCCTTTACAGAATAAACACATTTGAAAAAAACAAGTGCAACTGTACTTATTTGCACAAAAGTGTTAACATTGTATTTCAATGGCATATTGCATTGTAACTAGTTCCACAGCAGTTTCTATCCTGTTCTTACCTTATCTCATTGATCTCATCTCATACTGTATGTGTGTTTATGTGTGCGTACACATGAAAAACATAACAAATATATGAACATAACAATGAACAGAGTTGTACTTTTTAGATGTCAGGACCCATGCAATATGTACACATATTCTTAATATAGTATACATTTTAACTGACCTTTATTTGACTATGTTTGTCTTTTTGTATGTGGCTAAAATACGCGGTGCTGCTGACCACCGTCTAACTTTACGTTACTGTGTGTGATACATTGACTAACGTAATGTTACTGTGTGTGATACATTGACTAACGTAATGTTACTGTGTGTGATACATTGACTAACGTTACGTTACTGTGTGTGATACATTGACTAACGTTACGTTACTGTGTGTGATACATTGTCTAACGTAACGTTATGTGTAGGTACCTCATGCAACCCTGCTTAAAAAAAAATCACTTGACAAAAAGTATGAATAAGGTAGCAAACTGCAGTGGACGCAACAGATTGCCGTGTTTGCAATGACGTTGTAACCATAGACATCTTATAAGTAGACGCAGGTTGCTGTGACGTGAGCAATTTGGCCGCCATCTTGAAGTGGTGATGAGGAGCCGGCGAGCAGCCAAACTGACAGTTGACAGGTAGAAAACAAAGATGCCGGGCTGGTGTTCAGCGTTTTCCTGCTCAAATGAGCGGACTGTTGAAAATAGGAATCGGGGGATTACTTTTCACAAGTAAGATTTAACATTAACGTACTATTGGTTGTATCTTATGAAAATAATATTACCACAGAGTTGAGAAGGATCAAAGATCTTCAATATTTGTATGTGAAAATCACAAATAAATCTTCTGGGGGAGGATGACGCCCCTACAGGGGTTTGGTTTACAAACTTTCAGCCCCACCTAAAACAAAATTCACCAGCCGCCACTGATTATGATGCATTCTCATTTTAGGCAAAGTATAAGACAATACTTTCTTAACAGTATAATTGTAACCATATAACAATATTCAAATACTAACATTGTTGGGTTAAACAGAATTTGGTTTTATTCTGAATCCAGTGAAACAGATTGGTGGTTTTAGCTGATATGAAGACTTTCAGGTGTTTATATGTGTTTATGTTTAAGTATTTGGCAGACGCTTTTATCCAAAGCGACTTACATAAAATAATACATATAAAACAATCACTGCAAATATTATCATTTAAGGGAAGAATGTAATAGAAAATATCAATACAAAGTGTCAAGACAGAATAAACTCTCTGCTGCTGCAGCAACAGAGATACAGTCTATAGGTCATTAAGATATATAGATATCTAATGTATTCATACATTGTTTATGTAGGATATACGCATGTATATATAACCTAATCATATTGTTTCTTCAACTTAAAAATAGTTTACCGTTTTTTCCCCTTCTCTAGGATTATAATCCCAGTTTTGATCTCGGACGTCTGGTCACTTATAGCATATAAGAATATTATATTACTGTTAAGCAAACTATGAATACTAAAACACGCCAAAACATGTGTCTGTTATCATAGCTACACGTATGACAAAAAAGGGGGGTGAAAATCAGTGGTATTCAGTGAGGTAAAATGAATTAAATGCGCTGACAGTTCATTGCTCCTGCCAAATGAATTGCACTGAGTGGAGCGGATCACCACTCCAAGATGGCGGCCCCGCGCCTCGTCTGCGCCAGTAGGCAGTAGCGCTCTATGCTGCGTCTACTTATAAGATGTCTATGGTTATAACGTTAGCAGTGAGTTTGCAGCCTCACTGATTTAACTACACAGCAAATAAAAGTCACGTTACTTAGCCAATAAACGTTATCTTACATTCAAAACTTACCCTTCTTTGTGCAACTTCAAATGTTGAACGTTGTTGCGTCTCCGTCTGTAATATTCGAACTGCGTGATTTCCATACGGCAATTCGTTTTTTGTTGACCAAGTCGTAGTTTTTATACCCGAACGAAACCAACTTTGGCATAATTGTTGCGTTGTTTGACAACTTGTTCGGTGGTTGTCCTGCAATTTGATTGGATGAATGCTGCGTGATGAAAACAACGTAGATCTAATTTGATTGGCTGTTGTACTGACAACACACCGGCTGACAGGAACAACACGCTGAGAGACACAGACGAAGAAAATGAAAAATACGGAGCGCTCCCAAATAACTTTTTAAGCGTTGGATTTTGGGGAAAGTAGCAAGTCATGTCAAGTCATGTCAAGTCAAAAGGCTCAAGTCCAAGTGAAGTCACAAGTCATTGATGTTAAAGTCTAAGTCGAGTTGCAAGTCTCTTTACATTTTGTCAAGTCGAGTCTAAAGTCATCAAATTCATGACTCGAGTCTGACTCGAGTCCAAGTCATGTGACTCGAGTCCACACCTCTGCTTCATAGTAATATGGCTTGGTATTTGACACAGGCTAACTGTTAGCATGTTGATGTTAACACCCTAGCACGCTCACTTTTTTAGCCAATTTTTTCCAGCTGATCTTCTTGGTCATATACACTTGGTACATGACACATGCTAATTGTTAGCATGCTAGCATCAGCACATGAGTGTGTTAACTTTTTTGTCCAATTTTTCAGCCGATCATCTCAGTCATACAACTTTGTACTTGACACATGCTAATTGTTATTACGCTAACAACAGCATGTTAGCATATTAAATTTAGCAAGCTAACTTTTTTAGCTAATTTTACATGCGTACGCTTCATAGTCGTATGAATTGGTATTGTTATAAAGGCTAACTGTTAGCATGTTGATGTTAACACTCTAGCACGCTAACTTTTTAGCCAATTTTTCCGAGCCGATCTTCTTGGTCGTATACACTTGGTACTTGACACATGCTAATTGTTAGCATGCTAACATCAGCACGTGTGCTTGTTAACTTTATTTGTCCAATTTTTCAGCCGATCACCTCAGTCATATAACTTTGTACTTGACACATGCTAATTGTTATTACGCTAACAACAGCATGTTAGCATATTAATTTCAGCGAGCTAACTTTTTTTTTTTAGCTAATTTTACATGCGTACGCTTCATAATCGTATGAATTGGTATTTTTACACAGGCTAACTGTTAGCATGTTAATGTTAACACACTAGCACGCTAACTTTGTTACCCGATTTTTTCCAGCCGATCTTCTTGGTCTTATACAATTGGTACTCGACACATGCTAATTGTTAGCATGCTAACATCAGCACATGAGCGTGTTGACTTTTTTGTCCAATTTTTCAGCCGATCATCTCAATCATACAACTTTGTACTTGACACATGCTAATTGTTTTTACGCTAACGACAGCATGTTAGCATATTTAATTTAGCAAGCTAACTTTTTTTAGCTAATTTTACACGCGTACGCTTCATAGTTGTATGAATTGATATTTTTACACAGGCTAACTGTTAGCATGTTAATGTTAACACTCTAGCACGCTAACTTTTTTAGCCAATTTTTCCGAGCCGATCTTCTTGGTCGTATACACTTGGTACTTGACACATGCTAATTGTTAGCATGCTAACGTCAGCACGTGAGCGTGTTAACTGTTTTTGTCCAATATCTCAGCCGATCACCTCAGTCAGATAACTTTGTGCTCGACAAATGCTAATTGTTATTACGCTAACGGCATGTTGCTTTATTAAATTTAGCAAGTTAACTTTTTTAGCTAGTTTTACATGCCTACGCTTCATAATCATATGGATTGGTATTTTTACGCAGGCTAACTGTTAGCATGTTAATGTTAGCACTCTAGCATGCTCACTTTTTTAGCCAACTTTTTCGAGCCGATCTTCTTGGTCGTATACACTTGGTATTTGACATATGCTAATTGTTGGCATGCTAATTTTTAGCATGCCAATTTTTAGCATGCTAACGTCAGCACGTGAGCGTGTTGACTTTTTTTTGTCCAATTTCTCAGCCGATCACCTCAGTCATATAACTTTGTACTGTTATAAATTGGACAGAGGGGAGATGACGGCTCAGACACTAGGGGGCAGTAATATTCAAAGATTTATTATATATATAGACCATATATATATATATATATATATATATATATATATGTACATATATATATACATATATATATATATATATATATATATATATATATATATATATATATATATATATATATATATAAAATAATCAAACAATACTAAATATACTAACTAAGGAAATGGAGTGTGACAAAATCCAAGCGTGTGTATGGTGTAAGACTATGTGTGTAGATTAGCTGTTGAGTGTTACCGTAAATGTTGAACGAGAGACAAGGAAGTCCAGGGGGAGACAGAAGTCTACAGGTCCGAGTCCAAAGCGGGGTAAGTCAAGAATCGAGGGAGGGAGTCAGAAATCCAGGGAAAAGTGAGACGCACAGCTCACGTTCAAGGCGACGGAGGGTACTGCGGGGACGACACAAGAAAACACACACTGAAAACACGGAGGGGCAAACACAGAGAGAGCTGGATTGCATCAAGCAGGACGTGGCTTACTGTACACGAACAGAAGGTTATATTCCGGCGCGGGATGGCAGGTTGTGCCGGCTTATGAAGGCTGCTCGCTCATCACGGGCAGGTGCGCAAATTGCAGATTGTCTGTGAGCGTGGCCCGCCGTGCGCTCGTCAGGACGCAAAAATGCGCCCTGGCAGTGACATGTACTTGACAAATGCTAATTGTTATTACGCTCACACCATGGTAGGATGTTAACTTTTTTTTTTAGCAAATTTTACAAGCGTATGTTTCATAGTCATTAGACCTGGTATTTCACACAGGCTAACTGTTAGCATGCTAACGTTAGGACTTGAGTTCGGCTTGCACACTTAAGCCTTGACCCACAATTTCTCCGCAAAATTAAATATATCTTTGTTTTTTTGTGTAATATTTTAACACGGGATATTTTTATTTTTGTCTTTAGAATGCGTCGCTAGGCCAATAAAAAACAAGCTGCGGGCCGCACTTTGGACACTCCTGGTCTACTACACGAGGCGTCCCTAAGGTGAGTGGATTTTTCTCCATTTTCTGCCATCAGTGAGGATAAGTGGACTTCCAAAGCAGAACATGTCTGAGAAGGTCAATCAGACGTGACCTTTGGTACAGGAAAAATGGGAGGTTAGAACATGGGACGCAGTGCGAGACCTCAGCTCATTGCTGGGTTGCGTTGGGTTAACAAGACCGCAGAAATGAATCTGGTATATTGTCTGCAAACCTTTGTATTTATTTCTATTAGTGCCATCAGGCAAGCTGTTCCATCTGGCTGTTTTTTAAATGGATTTTATTGCACTCAGCGAAGGTTTTGCTGCGGTCTGCTGCACCTGAAGCATCCTTAATAGGGTTCACGCTGGCAATAGTTTTCATTCCAAAGCAAGAACCAGGCTGGATTAAAGCAGTGGCAGGTTTTTTTTTTTAAATATATATTTAACTTATTGTGCTCTAAACAATGTGAAAAGGAACTCTGACTTGTTCGGAACGTGACCATGGTCTCATGGTGGCTACACGGACAGCTTGCAATTTTAGGGCTGTGTCGCTGACCAGAACCCAGACCCCTGCATGACCACCATTGTCCTGTCCATCACTACTTCCTCACAACTCCCCCTAGATAGGGGATAGTGGACCCAGTCTGTGGTATTCCCCACCCCTGGCTATTAGTGCATGGCAGCATGATGGAACACTGTTTGCCAAAAACTGTCTGGGCGTGGACACACAAGGTCTACACAAAACATGGAAAACATAATTTCTGCAAAACACCAAATTCTGGTGAACCAATAGATTAGTGTTTTGCTTTTAGTACTGTTCATTCTTTTGTATTGTTCCTTTTTGACTGTACTTAAATATATAATAGACTGTATTTATATTATTCACATGTGAATAATGCTGTATAATAGACTGTATTTATATTATTCACATGTAAATAATGTCGTATAATAGACTGCATTTATGTTATTCGCATGTGAATAATGCTGTATAATAGACTGTATTTATGTTATTCAAATGTGAATAATACTGTATAATAGACTGTATTTATGTTATTCACATGTGAATAATGCTATATAATAGACTGTATTTATATTATTCACATGTGAATAATGCTGTATAATAGACTGTATTTATGTTATTCACGTGTGAATAATGCTTTATAATAGACTGTATTTATATTATTCACATGTAAATAATGTTGTATAATAGACTGTATTTATATTATTCACATGTGAATAATGCTGTATAGTAGACTGCATTTATGTTATTCGCATGTGAATAATGCTGTATAATAGACTGTATTTATGTTATTCACATGTGAATAATGATGTATAATAGACTGTATTTATGTTATTCACATTTGAATAATGCTGTATAATAGACTGTATTTATGTTATTCACATGTGAATAATGCTGTATAATAGAATGTATTTATGTTAATCACATGTGAATAATGCTGTATAATAGACTGTATTTATATTATTCACATGTGAATACACGTACGTGACAGCAAGGCATACTTGCTCAACAGCCACACAGGTTGCACTGACGGTGGCCATATAAAACAACTTTTACACTCTTACTAATAATGCGCCACACTTTGAACCAAAACCAAACAAGAATGACAAACACATTTCGGGAGAACATCTGCACCTTAACACAACATAAACACAACAGAACAAATACCCAGAATCCCATGCAGCCCTGACTCTTCCGGGCTACATTATACACCCCTGCTACCACCAAACCCTGCCCCCACCCAGACCCTGCTCCCTCACACATCAACCCCCCACCCCCAATGGGATTCTCCCGACATGTGTTTGTCATTCTTGTCGCCATTCATATAAAACCCGCGGGCCGTACCAACATCCAAATTTCATATTAATGTGTGGGCCGCGTGTCTGAGACCCTTGGTTTATACATAGCACAAAGCAAAAAAAAATATGCAGTGTTATTCCATTTTAAATTTCAAACATTTTTTGTGGCTCCCATTGTTTTCTTTAATTTGTGAAACTGGTCAAAATGGCTCTTTGACTGGTAAAGGTTGCCGACCCCTGGACTAGACGTATAAGATTTCATGGGATTTAGCGATTAGGAGTGACAGATTGTTTGGTAAACGTATAGCATGTTCTATATGTTATAGTTATTTGAATGACTCTTACCATAATATGTTACGTTAACATACCAGGCACCTTCTCAGTTGGTTATTTATGCGTCATATAACGTACACTTATTCAGCCTGTTGTTCACTATTCTTTATTTATTTTAAATTGCCTTTCAAATGTCTATTCTTGGTGTTGGCTTTTATCAAATAATTTCCCCCAAAAATGCGACTTATATATGTTTTTTTCCTTCTTTGTTGTGCATTTGCGGCAGGTGCGACTTATACTCCGAAAAATACGGTACAAGTCGCACTGGAGCCCGGCCAAACTATGAAAAAAACTGCGACTCATAGTCCGAAAAATACGATATTTACATTATTTACAATCCGGGGGGTGGGATGCACCTGGGGATAGGTTGATTGGCAACACTAAATGGTGTGTGAATGTTGTCTGTTTATCTGTGTTAGCCCTGCCATGGGGTGGCGACTTGTCCATGGTGTACCCTGCCTTCCGCCCGAATGCAAAGTATATTATCACACAGTTACTATTTTGCCATCAGAATCTCATATCGCTGGTTTTTATCTCTTCTTTGCCCCTTCCTCCGCCCCACTTTCAGCAAAGAAGCGAAACCGGAGAACGTGCAAGTTTGGACGCTAGACGGAATGTCAAACTCTGAGACTCTGAACGGCGGATTAGCTGCTGGCGCTCGTATTTGGGGTGACACTCAGGTTATGTAGAGCTTTGCAAAGACTCTCTCTGTGTAGTTATTTGCGCTACATTTCAGCGGAAATGCGCCTAAATCCTGCATATACTTCTTAGCCAGCACCTCGCAGGGATAAAGGTCAACTATGTGCTAATCCGCACGCTACATTTTGGCTCCAAATTGCCACCTTGCGAGATTCTGATTTTGTTTTATTGCAATAAATCATTGTTCTAGGACGG
This sequence comes from Nerophis lumbriciformis, assembly GCF_033978685.3. Classification (NCBI taxonomy): domain Eukaryota; kingdom Metazoa; phylum Chordata; class Actinopteri; order Syngnathiformes; family Syngnathidae; genus Nerophis; species Nerophis lumbriciformis. The sequence continues at coordinate 16,770,913 of NC_084576.2, forward strand.
GACGAGTCTAGCAGCACAGTGGGGAATCCTTGAGTGACCTTTTAGATCAGAGCTGGGCAACTATTTTGACTCGGGGGGCCACATTAAGAGAAAAAATGTATCTGGGGGGCCAAGGTGTATGTGTGTATAAATGTGTGGAAGTCGCGTGCAGGGTTAACAATCGCATATTTTTGTGCAAAGTTTTCTCCAGACTTTTTAGTCTCACCAGTCCTTCTTCTCCTGCTGTTCCCGACCGCTACTGTTAAAGACAACAGGTGATTAGAACACTCGTACCACCTGGGAAATGTAATCACCTGCCAGCTGTGTCTCGCCGTCAGCACTGCCACGCCCCCATCTGATGGTGCTCTGTCTTCAGCACCATGGACAGAGGCGGTGACTTTCGCTCTTGCAGGCGCGCTGATCACACCCTCCCTCCACAAAATGATATATACACATTTAGCTGTACAAATCTGTTGTGTTTTTGGGTCTCTTTTTTTCAGGAGCACTAATACCAAAAGTCACAATGTCCGATAGAGTTCTATAAACGTTGTGACAGACCACCTAAAAAAAAAGGCATGGAATTTTACACTTTTTTACTGTATGGGACACCCAAAATGTACATTGAAATAAAAAGAAAAGTGGGATTTACAATATTAGCTATGAACAATAAAACACTGAATATTAAAAACATATGAACAGACATCACATGGACAAAGTAAAGACCTTCTGGAGGAAAGTTCTGTGGTCAGATGAAACAACATTTGAGCTCTTTGGCCACAATACCTAGCAACATTTTTGGAAGAGAAAAGGTGAGGCCTTTAAACCTAGGAACACCAGACCTACCGTCAAGCATGGTGGTGGTAGTATTATGCTCTGGGCCTGTTTTGCTGCCAATGGAACTGGTGCTTTACAGAGAGTGAATGGGACAATGAAAAAGGAGGATTACCTCCAAATTCTTCAGGACAACCTAAAATCATCAGCCCGGAGGTTGGGTCTTGGGCGCAGTTGGGTGTTCCAACAGGACAATGACCCCAAACACACGTCAAAAGTGGTAAAGGAATGGCTAAATCAGGCTAGAATTACGGTTTTAGAATGGCCTTCCCAAAGTCCTGACTTAAATGTGTGGACAATGCTGAAGAAACAAGTCCATGTCAGAAAACCAACAAATTTAGCTGAACTGCACCAATTTTGTCAAGAGGAATGGTCAAAAATTCAAACCAGAAGCTTGTGGATGGCTACCAAAAGTGCCTTATTGCAGTGAAACTTGCCAAGGGACATGTAACCAAATATTAACATTGCTGTATGTATACTTTTGACCCAGCAGATTTGCTCACATTTTCAGTAGACCCATAATAAATTCATAAAAGAACCAAACTTCATGAATGCTTTTTGTGACCAACAAGTATGTGCTCCAATCACTCTATCACAAACAAATAGAAGTTGTAGAAATGATTGGAAACTCAAGACAGCCATGACATTATGTTCTTTACAAGTGTATGTAAACTTTTGACCACCACTGTAGCTCCCCTTTTACTTCTCAGACGAGCTCCTCGATAGTTGTGTATCTTTTACAATCAAGCAAAACACAACAAAAATGTAAAAAAACAGCAAAATCTGAATGCAAAGTATAATAAACGCGTACAAAATGATATATTAATCACGTAAAAATCTGCTTCCGTATCTGTTCCTGACACGTTTCAGGCTGGCTGCTCTGAAAACAAACCCCGCCCACTCTGCTTTGTTCCTGGTCTGAGCTGCTGGGACGTATATTACCGCAATAACTCGTGCAGATTTTAATCATTGAATTACTTTCTCTAGTACAGCACTGCACATCATAATGGCGGCTACAGTTTTGACGTTAAAGGTCGAAAAAAACGGCGGGCCGGATTGAAAATCTTAACAGGCCACATGTGGCCCGCAGGCCGTATTATGCCCAGGTATGTTTTAGATGCTCCTTTTTTGCCCTTTTGTAGGACTTTTTTTTTAGTCAATAGTTGAAAGATGTCTCACTGAGCAGTGATTCTCAGACTTTCAATTAAAACAGGGGTGTCAAACTCATTTTAGATCGGGGGGCCACATGGAGAAAAATCTACTCCCAAGTGGGCCGGACTGGTAAAATCACGGCACGATAACTTAAAAATAAAGACAACTTCGGATTGTTTTCTTTGTTTAAAAATAGAACAAGCACATTCTGAAAATGTACACATCATAATGTTGTTGTTTTTTTTTTTTTACGATTACCTGTTGCTGTTAATAGTATATATACTTTACGTTATTTATATTTTCTGAATAAATGATGTGATAATGTTCATCAGTCAACTCATTAGTGTTCATTTTCAATCTATCAAGAAATAAGGACATTTCAGTATGTTATTTATGTAGTTTGATCATTTTCCATTTTAAGTAACTGAATTAGTAACTGAGTAACTTTTGAAATAAAGTAACTAGTAACTGTAACTAGTTACTGGTTTTCAGTAATTAACCCAACACTGGTGAACACACCTGTAGCGTCGTCTCTCCGGAGGGTGCATCAAGACGTTTTGCAGGCAGGCGCCACGTCCAACCAGCAGGAAGATAAACGATGTCACGGCCGCACATTTGCTTCGCCAGGGTCTTTCTGCGGCGGGAAGGAAGTGCTTACTCGTGCAGTCCAAGTCGCGCTGATTAATCGCTCATCGCCGCCCGCTAAATCCCGCCGGGTTCCCGTTGGCAGCGGGTCAGAACGTACGCCACCGCGCGGCGCGTTTCGACTCGCCCCGTCTGTCCGTCCTCTGCGCGTCCTGTTGGGGACGTTCATTAATTAACGGGTGGGACGACCGTGTACACCCCCCACCCCCCCACCCCCGCCCTACCTCTCTCTCGCAAGCACTCGTAACGAGGTTGTTTCTTGCAGCAGTTTTCACGAACGGGACCATCTTATTGAAACACAGAGTTCACTGCGAAGGGAAACCGAAACAAAAAAACAGCCTCTAGAATATTGAAGAGGAGACTGAGGGCAAAGTGCAGAAACGTGGAGACTGTGGACTTTGAAACTGTGCAGTGTGGCGCCGAAATCTACCAAGATGCAGACGCCACACGCTGAACAAGGTGTGCAAACTATAAAATAACACGTACTATTAGTGGGCGTGTTGCATGTGATCTACAATCGATAACTGCTGCAGACTGCCTTATATAATTGTGCGGCTTTCACCATGGATACACCCATTTACCTCACATTCATGTTGTCATGCTCCCACCTGTTGCGTTTTGCTGTGTTTTGAAACATGCGTGTGGAGCTTGCCCTCCCGTGGGTCCTCCAGACCACCAAGCATCGACATGAGAGCCCGGGTTTCAGGATGTAATATGGGTTTATTTTCAGGGTTTTCCATCCTTTTGCTTTTTCAGCACAAAGTCTGTCTCTCTGGGTTCTTGTCTGTGTCGCTCTCGCTCCCGCTCCACCCACTCTCTCCTCCCGGCTGCTGCCTTTTAACAGAGCGACAGGTGATTAGATAACCAGGCCCAGGTGGGCCATCTCCGCACCTGTCGCTGATCTCGAAGCCGGTCCTGGCACACCCCGCTTCGCTGCAGGTCCGCAGGCCACGCCCCCCTCCACAATGCGGCAGACAACTAAAATATGTACCGCTTCTTATGGGCATTTTAGAAGCAGTGCGTCTTTAATGGAACAGACTTTTTTTTAGCACGCTGAAAGTACACCTCAGGAGATGTTGGCTCTAACTTAGCAGCAGGCACCAAAACACATCGATTTAATTTGGTTTAATCAGCCCATTAAGTCATCCAGCTGCTATAAAGTAATACAATGATGTTGCCAATATGTCCATTTTTTTTTTTTTTTTTTTTTTTTTTTTTAAAGTCCATGTTTACAAGCATACACTGTAAAAAAAAAAAAAAAAAAATCTGTAAAAAAATGGTCATCTACTGGCAGCTACGGCTGCCAAACGAAAACCATAAAACTAAAGTAAAACATTGTAAACCAAATAATGATCAAAAACATTATATTTACAGAAATTTTCATGAAACGTTTTGCGGAAAAATATTGTAATTTTACAGATTTTTACTAAATTATTAAGATCAACCACCTTTAATAAAGTGACGATGCAAACAGTTCTGCAGAAAAATACCTTTGTTCTACAGATTGTTAGTATGGACTTTTATATAACAATCTACATATTTAATGAAAGATAATTACTGTAATTTTACATGAATTTGAAAGTAATTTAAGAAAACAGAAAATGCTATGTATAATTAATTTGGTGATTTTTCTGTAAAAAAAATGCCAGGACTTGGTCCTTGGGGTTTGTTTTCCCGGGAAGGCAACGGAAAGTTGGTGCGGGCAAGACGGGAATGTGAGTACATGATTTTATTTAACACTATCAAAAAAGAACAAACGAAAGGCGCGCACAATGGCGGAGGTACAAAACTTAGCTAATGAAAACAAAAGACTTGCGCAAAGGCAAAGAACTATAAACATGAAACAAAAACTTACTTGGCATGGGACTGTGAACAAGGCATGAAGCAGAGTGATGATAACGTGTGATGTTGCCAGGCAGACTAACTGAAAACAATGGACTTAAATACTACAGACATGATTGACAACAGGTGTGTGAGACCGAACGTGAAAACAGATGTAACTAATCGGTCGTCATAGTGACAAAACAAGAGTGCACAAATAGTCCAAAAACAAAACCGAACATAACTAAAACAAAACATGATCACACAGACATGACAAAAAATACCTTTATTCTACAGAGTTTTTCCAAATTATTACGATCAAACACCTTTGATGAAGTGACAATGCTGGCAGTTCCACAGAAAAATACCATTATTTTTCCGTTTTTTTTTTCTGAATTGTTAAGATCAACCACCTTTAATAAAGTGACGATGCAAACAGTTCTGCAGAAAAATACCTTTATTCTACAGATTGTTAGTATGGACTTTTATATAACAAGCTACATATTTAATGAAAGATAATTACTGTAATTTTACATGAATTTGAAAGTAATTTAAGAAAACAGAAAATGCTATGTTTAATTAATTTGGTATTTTTCTGTAAAAAAAAATAGAAACATACATAGTTTGTCATTACTGGCATATTACTTAAAATAACAGGCGGATTGTTTATTTACAGATAATGTCTTCAATTAACTATTAAAAAAGAAAAAAAAAAATTACAGTAGAAATTTAGAGTAAATTAACCATAAAAATAGGATTTTTTTTTTACAGTGTACGTAGGATGCAGCATGATTGCCTCCTTTCTCAGTGATTTCTATTTTACTGCCAGTTTGCACATCCTATCTAGACGAACTAAACATAAACGCAAAAGAGCTGCCGCAGAACATTTTTAGACTTGATAAATCAAACTGCCTGTGCTAAACAATTACATTTACCTCTTATCACAGTATTGTGAGCGTTTTGGTGATCATCATATATTCTGCATATTGAACAAAATATATAAGAACACGGACACTCTAAAGCAAGGGTGTCAAACTCAAATACAGAGTGGGCCAAAATGTAAAACTGAACAAAGCCGCGGGCCAAGGTTGAACAAATTAACCTTTTAATAGGGACCCAAACAAGTTTTGCATTAAATATTGAACAAGCAAGGCTTATATAAATTTATAGTGACATGCAAAATCGAGTTTCAAATAATAATAATAATTAAAAATTATCAATGGCATATCAAATACAATTTAAATAAAAAATGGAATGTCTCTTTTCTATTTGCAGCCTTCTGAGGTAAATATCAACATTAACTTTTTCCACAGGCTAATATATTTGAAAATAAAATAATGAATAAACCAACCATTTAGGACTTTAAACTGCTCACTTTGCAACACACTGATCTAATCTGATGTGCCCAAGCCAGATACCTGCCATCTTTTCTTGGATGCTAGTTCATTAATGTCGGGGCTCAGGCTTTGAGCTGAGGCAACCTTCATTATCGAACGAAGGTGTTCATCAGTCATTATATCTCGTACTCCACAGTCTTGGGGGCGTGCCTTACAGACACTGCTTTTAACGTCCTCTACGAGCTGACGTCACGTCCGCTTTTAATCCCTTCTAACAACGTGCCCGCCCAGTCACAAGAAATGAGCGGCTTCTGTACGCACACACACATGAATGCAACGCATACTTCATCAACAGCGATACAGTTTACACTGAGAGTGGCTGTATAAGCAACTTTAACACTGTTAGAAATATACGCCACACTGTGAATCCACACCAAACAAGAATGACAAACACATTTTGGGAGAACATCCGCACAGTAACACAACATAAACACAACAGAACAAATACTCCTTGCAGCACTAACTCTTCCGGGACGCTACAATATAAATCCCCCCCCCCCGCTACCTACAAACCCCAAAGCCCCACACCCCACACACACACACACACACATACACACACCTTGTAGCGTCCCGCTTAGTTAGTTAGTGCTGCAAAGGGTTCTGAGTATTTGTTCTGTTGTGTTTATCAATCAATCAATCAATCAATCAATCAATCTTTATTTATATAGCCCTAAATCACAAGTGTCTCAAAGGGCTGCACAAGTCACAACGACATCCTCGGTACAAAGCCCACATAAGGGCAAGGAAAAACTCACCCCAGTGGGACGTCGATGTGAATGACTATGAGAAACCTTGGAGAGGACCGCATATTTGGGTAACTGTTACTGTGCGGATGTTCTCCCGAAATGTGTTTGTCATTCTTGTTTGGTGTGGGTTCACAGTGTGGCGCATATTTGTAACAATGTTAAAGTTGCTTATAGGGTCACTCTCAGTGTGCGTGCCATAGCCGCACATATTATGTAACTGAGCCAGCACTCGTTGAACTGGACGAAAAGTGGACGTTACAATTCTCGGGCGGGGCACTGAAATTTGGGAGTCTCCCGTGAGGTTTGTCAAGTATGATAATTAGCGGTGTACCGCGGCACCGCCACTGTATATAATCGGCGGGCCAGCTCTAGTGTTAATTTGATATCACCTCACAGGCCAAGTGAAATTACACGGCGGGACAAATTTGGCCCGCGGGCCAGAGTTTGACACCCATGCTCTAAAGCATTGTTGGGCCGAGAGCGCCGCCTAGAGGGCCGCCAGAAAATATTTGTTTCTCAGCTGTGGTCCCTATGGGCCGCAGCGGTCCTCAGTTGTAGTACACTTTTCCCCCACTAGTGGCAGTAATAAAAATATCAAACGAACAGAAGAAGTTTGGAGCTAAAGTCTTGGAAAAATGTCTTAGGCGCAAAAATTATGACTAAAGTGGTATAGTTGTATTTTCATTTGCGCTAGTTTAGTTATGAAACATGATCATTATTAATTTAGGGTTAGCACAGCATATCTTTTTGTCAGTTATTTATTAAACACTTCTTATGCAATACTTATTTGTCTAATCAGTCTGACCAAAGCCTAATGTTTATGTGTTAGACAAATAATAATATTTGTGATAAACACATGCTTTCATATCATTTCACAAGGTTGTAAAAGGTACGTAGGAAATATTTATTGAATATGATTAAAATTAAGAGTAAACGGACTAATTTAGAGCTAATATTTGAGTGGTCGTAGTGAAGAAGTTGGCCCCAAGGTCGAAACAGGTTAAAGGGGAACATTATCACATTTCAGAATTGTTAAAACCATTAAAAATCAGTTCCCAGTGGCTTATTATATTTTTCGAAGTTTTTTTCAAAATTTTACCCATCACGCAATATCCCTAAAAAAAGCTTCAAAGTGCCTGATTTTAACCACCCGTCCATTTTCCTGTGACGTCACATTGTGAAGCCAACACAAACAAACATGGCGCATAGAACAGCAAGGTATAGCGACAATAGCTCGGATTCAGACTCGGATTTCAGCGGCTTAAGCGATTCAAAAGATTACGCATGTATTGAAACGGATGGTTGTAGTGTGGAGGCAGGTAGCGAAAATGAAATTGAAGAAGAAACTGAAGCTATTGAGCCATATCGGTTTGAACCGTATGCAAGCGAAACCGACAAAAACGACACGACAGCCAGCGACACGGGAGAAAGCGAGGACGGATTCGGCGATCGCCTTCTAACCAACAATTGGTATGTGTTTGTTTGGTATTAAAGGAAACTAACAACTATGAACTAGGTTTACAGCATATGAAATACATTTGGCAACAACATGCACTTTGAGAGTGCAGACAGCCCAATTTTCATCAATTAATATATTCTGTAGACATACCCTCATCCACTCTCTTTTCCTGAAAGCTGATCTGTCCAGTTTTGGAGTTGATGTCAGCAGGCCAGAGAAGCTAGGGTTGATATTCTTCTCTTGATCATCTTCGGTGGCATAAGGGACGGTGTGAGCCAAGACATCCAGGGGGTTTAGCTCGCTCGTCTGCGGGAACAAACTGCCGCCATTGCTTGCCGTGCTACCGAGGTCCTTTGTCCCTGAATTGCTCACACACTCCGGCAGATTCAATGGGGGTCTGGCGGCAGATTTCTTTGACTTTATCGTTGGAAATGCATCTGCTTTGAGTGTCGCAGGATATCCACACATTCTTGCCATCTCCGTCGTAGCCTAGCTTTCGTCGGTAAAGTGTGCGGAACAAACGTCCAATTTCTTGCCACTTTCGCATCTTTGGGCCACTGGTGCAACTTGAATCCGTCCCTGTTCGTGTTGTTACATCCTCCGACAACACACCGACGAGGCATGATGTCTCCAAGGTACGGAAAACAGTCGAAAAAACGGAAAATAACAGTGCTGATTTGACTCGGTGTTTGTAATGTGTTTGAGAAAATGGCGGATTGCTTCCCTATGTGACGTCACATTGTGACGTCATCGCTCCGAGAGCGAATAATCGAAAGGCGTTTAATTCGCCAAAATTCACCCATTTAGATTTCGGAAATCGTTTAAAAAAATATATGGTCTTTTTTCTGCAACATCAAGGTATATATTGACACTTACATAGGTCTGGTGATAATGTTCCCCTTTAATGCACGCCCCCAATATTGTTGTTAGGCTGGAAATCGGGAGAAATTCGGGAGAATGGTTGCCCCGGGAGATTTTCGGGAGGAGCACTGAAATTCGGGAGTCTCCCGGTAAAATCGGGAGGGTTGGTAAGTATGCCCTCACCAATAGGCCCATGTGACGGCTTCTTCTTTAACAAAAGCGTCAGCCCTCCACAAAGTTTCACTGAAATCAGTTTGTTCGTTTTTTGCGAGTTCTTTCTAACCTCAGCACTCCCTCGCTTCTAATTTGGTCATGGCCAGAGGCATGTTAATAACACATACAGTCCTGGTCAAAAGTTTACATACACTTGTAAAGAACATAATGTCATGGGCTGTCTTTAGTTTCCAATAATTTCTACAACGCTTTTTTTTTTTTGTGATAAAGTGATTGGAGCACATACTTGTTGGTCACCAAAAACATTCATGAAATTTGGTTCTGTCATGTCTGTGTGATCATGTTTTGTTTTAGTCATGTTCAGTTTTGTTTTTGGACTTTTTGTGCACTTTTGTTTGTTTTGTCACCATAGCAACCATTAGTTTTCACCTGTCACGCCACGCACCTGTTTCACGTTTTGAGTCACGCACCTGTTTTCACTAATCATGTCTATAGTATTTAAGTTCATTGTTTTCAGTTTGTCTTTCTGGCGACATCCCACATTTATGCTCTGCACATTCCTGACACTTGTTTTCATGTCCATCTTTCATGCTGCTACTTTAGTTCAAGCCAAGTAAGTTTTTGTTTATTAATCCTATAGTCTTTTGGTTTCATAGTTTGTTCTCCGCCACTGTGCGTGCTTTTCGTTTGTATTTTTTTTTGATAGTAATAAACAATCATGTACTTACATTCCCGTCTCGCCCGAGCCAACTTTCCGTTGCCTCCCGGAAAAACAAAACCCAAGGACCAAGTCTTGACAGGTTCTTTTATGAATTTATTATGGTTCTACTGAAAATGTGAGCAAATCTGCTGCGTCAAAAGTATGACCTGACTTAAACGTTACGACAATGCTGAAGAAACAAGTCCATGTCAGAAAACCAACACATTTTTATTTTTTATTTTTATTTTTATTTTTTTTTAGATTTATTTTGCTATAGGGACATATACAGAAACATACATATCTGATAATTTATTGATAATTTAGCTGAACTGCACCAATTTTGAAGCTTGCCAGAAGCTTGTGGATGGCTACCAAAAGCGCCTTATTGCAGTGAAACTTGCCAAGGGACATGTAACCAAATATTAACATTGCTGTTTGTATACTTTTGACCCAGCAGATTTGCTCACATTTTCAGTAGACCCATAATAAATTCATAAAAGAACCAAACTTCATGAATGTTTTTTATGACCAACAAGTATGTGCTCCAATCACTCTATCACAAAAAATAAGAGTTGTAGAAATGATTGGAAACTCAAGACAGCCATGACATTATGTTCTTTACAAGTGTATGTACACTTTTGACCACAACTGTAAATCGCTACAAATTAAACTAGTGCAAGGGTCGGCAACCCACGGCTCTAGAGCCGCATGTGGCTCTTTAGTGCCGCCCTAATGGCTCTCTGGAGCTTTTTCAAAAATGTATGAAAAATGGAAAAAGATGAGAGGAAAAATATATATTTTTTGTTTTAATATGGTTTCTGTAGGAGGACAGACATGACACAAACCTCCCTAATTGTTATAAAGCACACTGTTTATATTAAACTTGCTTCACTGATTCAAGTATTTGGCGAGCGTCGTTTTGTCCTACTAATTTTGGCGGTCCTTGAACTCATCATAGTTTGTTCACATGTGTAACCTTCTCCGACTTTCTAGGACGTGTTTTATTCCACTTCTTTTTCTGTCTCATTTTGTCCACCAAGCTTTTAACGTTGTGCATGAATTCACAAAGATGAGTTTTGTTGATGTTATTAACTTGTGTGGAGTGCTAATCAGGCATATTTGGTCACTGCATGACTGCAAGCTAATCGATGCTAACATGCTATTTAGGCTAGCTATATGTACATATTGCATCATTATGCCTCATTTGTAGGTATATTTGAGCTCATTTAGTTTCCTTTAAGTCATCTTAATTCAATGTATATCTCATGACACACTATCTATCTATATTTTTTGCGGCTCCAGACAGATTTGTTTTTGTATTTTCGGTCCAATATGGCTCTTTCAACATTTTGGGTTGCCGACCCCTGAACTAGTGGATGGAAATTGTGACAAAATCTTCAACACAAGTGGAAACATTTAAGTGTATTTCCCCACCATAGAAGCGCTCGGCGAAAAAAAAATGAGTGAAAATGTTCCCTCATCGGCCAATTAGCAGCATCCTTACGCTCATCAGGGCCAATTCATTATGGAGGCTGGAAGGAAAACATGCCGCCGGATTAGCATGGCGCACCGCCCCTCTTGCCCAACTCTTGAGAGTCCAAAGAGATGATGGCAAACATTAACTGGAGTTCATGGCGAATATGAAAGGCGAATCAAGCGTGTTTTTCTTTTTTTTTTTAACTCTAATGCTTTGGAGTACATGAGAAAGTGGAAAGGACAACTGCTGAGTAAGCATTAATAGGGCGAATGACAGCAGGGACGTTCTGCTGCTATGTATAACACTTTAAATGGAAATACATCTTAAAAACGAAATCGGGAGGTTACCTACAGCCACAGCTGTTAATGTTTGTTCGCCCATTGCAGCGTCTTTTTGTTGACCACACACCTGAAAATATCATGTTTGCGACGATGCTACATGAGCATGAGAGCGGTCCTGGCTGGTCCGCCATTATTCTTCCTGTGCATATTGCATTGAAGGTTTTAGAACATTTTAAAAGGACACCACCTTTTGTTTGTTCTACCCAAATTCGTCCTAAACGCTTGTGCTACATTTGTACTGGTTTGTCCTGCAAAATGTGTGTCTATTATCGTTTTCATAATATTAACCTTTTATTAGTCATAACCCTTGCATAACCCTTTTCAAAAGCTCCCTAAATGTGTCCTGTTCGTTTGTGCTACATTTGTGCTGCAAATTGTTTTTTCGGCTAACTATTTCCCACCACACACACACACCCACACCCACACCCACACCCACACCCACACCCACACACACACGCACACGCACACACACACACACACACACTCACACACACACTTCTTAAAATATTCCCAAACTTGTCCCAAACGTTTGTGCTACATTTGTGCTGGTATGTGCTGCAAAAAAAAACAAAAAACTACTATAGTTTTTATATTATTTGCTATTATAATTGTTATGTTAACGTATTATTGTTCATAACTAGCTACGCCACCTTCTCAAAATTTCCCCAAACTTGTCCTAAACATGTGTGCTGCAGAATTTTTTTTGTCTATTCTAGTTTTTATTGTATTACCTATTATAGTTTTTGTTAATGTTTTATTATTCATAAACACCCCCTTCACCGTTGCAAAATCTTCCCAATAGTTTCCCGTTCATTTGTGCTACATTTGTGCTGCACTTTTTTTCGTATAACTATCACAGGTTTTTTTTTATCATTATTAAAGTTTTTATGTTAAGGTGTTATTATTCATAACCAGTCCCTCCACCTTCTAAAAAAATCCCCAAACGTGTCCTTTACGTTCATGCTACATTTGTGCTGATTTGTGATGCATAATTTTTGTGTCTATTATAGTTTTTATGTTAACGTTTTATTATTCATAAACACCCCCCTATGACCCTTGCAAACATTTATTTTTGTGTCTATTATAGTTTTTATGTTAATCATAAACACCCCAACCCCCTATCAACTGTGCAAAATGTCCCCAAACCATTCCCATTCGTTTGTGCTACATTTTTGTATATCTAATACAATATATTAACTATTAAAGTGTGTATGTTATTAACGTGTAATCATTCATAACCAGAACCTTCCACTTTGTCAAAATCTCCTTAAACCTGTCCTAAACATGTATGCTACATTTTTGCTGTTTTGTGCTGCAGAATTGTTTTGTTTTTTTAGTTTTTATTTTACAAACTTTTATAGTTTTCACGTTAACTGCTATAGTTTTTATGATAACGTTTTATAATCCATAACCAGACCTCCCCCCGCCACTCCCCACCTTTGCAAAATATCCCTAAATGTGTCCCATTTGTTTGTGCCACATTTGTGCTGGTTTATGCTGCAGTTTTTTTTAATGACTATTACTGTTTATATATTATTAACTATTAAAGTGTTATTAACGTATTATTCATAACCAGACCGCGCCCCCCCACCACCACCTTTGCAAAATGTCCCCAAACCTTTCCCATTAGTTTGTGCTACATTTGTGCTGCACAATGTTTTTGTATATCTCATACAATATATTAACTATTAAGTGGCCTAGTGGTTAGAGTGTCCGCCCTGAGATTGGTAGGTTGTGAGTTCAAACCCCGGCTGAGTCATACCAAAGACTATAAAAATTGGACCCATTACCTCCCTGCTTGGCACTCAGCATCAAGGGTTGGAATTGGGAGTTAAATCACCAAAAATAATTCCCGGGCGCGGCCACCGCTGCTGCTCACTGCTCCCCTCACCTCCCAGGGGGAGAACAAGGGGATGGATCAAATGCAGAAGAAAACATTTCACTGCACCTAGTGTGTGTGACAATCATTGGTACTTTAAGTTTAACTTTTAACTTAAAATGTTTATGTTATTAACGTGTAATCATTCATAACCAAACCCTTCCATTTTGTCAAAATCTCGCCAAACATTTATGCTACATTTGTTTTTATGTTAACGTTTTATTATCCATAAGCAGACCTCCCCCCGCCAACCCCCACCACCACCACCTTTGCAAAATCCCCCCAAACGTGTCCCATGCAAAATGTTTTTGTATATCTAATACAATATATTAACTATTCAAGTTTGTAAGTTATTAATGTGTAATCAATCATAACCAGACCCTTCCACTTTATCAAAATCTCCCCAAACATGTATGCTACATTTGTGCTGTTTTGTGCTGCAGAATTGTTTATTTTTTTTATTTTTTTTATTTTACTAACTTTTGTAGTTTTCATGTTAACTGCTTTAGTTTGTTATGTTAACGTTTTATAATCCATAACAAGACCTCCCCCCCACCACCACCTTTGCAAAATATCCCTAAACTTGTCCCATTTACTTGTGCTACATTTGTGCTGGTTTCTGCTGCATTTTTTATGACTATTAGTTTATATATTATTAACTATTAAAGTGTTATTAACGTAATAGTTATAACCAGATTCCCCCCCCCCCCCCCCCCCCATCACCACCTTTGCAAAAATATCCCCAAACTTGTCCAATTTGTTTGTGCTACATTTGTGCTGGTTTGTGCTGCAATTTTTTTTCAATGACTATTAGTTTATATATTATTAACTATTTAAGTGTTATTAACAAATTATTAATAACCAGACCGCCCCTCCCCCCACCACCACCTTTGCAAAATATCCCCAAACTTGTCCCATGTATTTGTACTACATTTGTGCTGGTTTGTGCTGCAATTTTTTAAATTAATATTACAGTTTATATATTGTTAACTATTAAAGTGTTGTTATTAACATATTATTCATAACCAGACCGCCCCCCCACCACCAACTTTGCAAAATATCCCCAAACTTGTCCCATTTTTTTTGTGCTACATTTGTGCTGGTTGGTGCTGCATTTTTTTTCAATGACTATTAGTTTATATATTATCAACTATTAAAGTGTTATTAACATAATATTTATAACCAGACTGCCCCCTCTCACCACCTTTGCAAAATATTCCCAAACTCATCCCATTCGTTTGTGCTACATTTGTGGTAGTTTGTGCTGCCATTTTTTTTATGACTATTAGTTTATATATATTAACTATTAAAGTGTTGTTTTTAACATATTATTCATACCCCCCCCCCCCCCCCCCCCCCTTACATTTGTGCTGGTTTGTGCTGCATTTTTTTTTTAAATATAACTATTACAGTTTCTATATTAACTATCAAAGAGTTGATGTTATTAACGTGTTATTATTCATAACCAGACACCCCCCCCCCCCCCCCGCCTCCCCACACACACACTTTGTCAAAATCTAGCCCAAATTGTCCCAAACATTTGTACTACATTTGTGCTGCAATTGTATCTGTCTAACTATTAGGGTTTTTATCTTAACGTTGGGGCTTCACGGTGGCAGAGGGGTTAGTGCATCTGCCTCACAATACGAAGGTCCTGAGTAGTCTTGGGTTCAATCCCGGGCTCGGGATCTTTCTGTGTGGAGTTTGCATGTCCTCCCCGTGACTGCGTGGGTTCCCTCCGGGTACTCCGGCTTCCTCCCACTTCCAAAGACATGCACCTGGGGATAAGTTGATTGGCAACACTAAATTGGCCCTAGTGTGTGGATGTGAGTGTGAATGTTGTCTGTCTATCTGTGTTGGCCCTGCGATGAGGTGGCGACTTGTCCAGGGTGTACCCCGCCTTCCGCCCGATTGTAGCTGAGATAGGCTCCAGCGCCCCCCGCGACCCCAAAGGGAATAAGCGGTAGAAAATGGATGGATGGATCTTAACGTTGTATATTTTTTGTGTTATAAACATGTTATGACTAATAAACAGCCCCCCAACCATGTCATCATCCCCACTAACTTGTAGTACGTCTGTGCTTTTATCTATTATAGTTTTTTTTAATGTTATCAACATTTTCTTATACATAATTAGCCTCATTAGATACAAAAAAACAATATAAGTCAGTCAAAACATGTCTGCAGCACAAATGAAATGTTAGTATTTGCTAACTTCACACAGGTGGGCGAATGCCTTGCCCAAGAGCAGCAGCGGGGCAGAGCAGGTGCCTTCCACTTTTTAATCGTGTCAGCCACTCTCTGCTCGTACAAGAGTTGATGATGATGCACTAATCACTGATCAGATCACCGACTGTGTCCTTATTACTCGGTTTAGGAAATGTAGCCCGTTAGCACAAGGTAGCATACGGCCGCCTGGTTGTACTCGCTGGAGCGTGTTTACGCCTCCGTCACTTTGCTGCACATGACTGCCACCGCAGATGTTGCCCGGTGTGACTTTTCACCACGTCATCGGGCACCGCGGTCGCTGCTGAGTCAGACACGGGAGGGGTTCGAAGGTTAAAGATCGTTCCGCCTGGGGGGTTCGTCCAGGATCCTCTATATCATGGGTGTCAAACTATGGCCCGTGGGCCAAATTTGGCCCGCCGTGTAATTTCACTTGGCCCGTGAGGTGATATCAAATTAACACAAGAGCGGGCCCACCGATCATATACAGCGGCGGTGCCGTGGTACACCGCTAATTCTCATACTTGCCAACCCTCCCGGGAGACTCCCAAATTTCAGTGCCCCTCCCGAGAATTGTAACGTCCCCTTTTCGTCCAGTCCAACAAGTGCTGGCTCAGTTACATAATATGTGCGGCTTTAGCACGCACACAGAGGTGAATGCAACGCATACTTGATCTTCAGCGATACCGTTTACACTGAGGGTGCCAGTATAAAAACCTTTAACATTGTTAGAAATATACGCCACACTGTGAATCCACACCAAACAAGAATGACAAACACATTTTGGGAGAACATCCGCACAGTAACACAACAGAACAAATACCCAGAACCCTTTGCTGCACTAACTCTTCTGGGATGCTACAAGGTGTGTGTGTGTGTGTGTGTGTGTGTGTGTGTGTGTGTGGGCGGCGAGGTTTGGAGGTAGCGGGGGTGTATATTGTAGCGTCCAGGTGTTGTGCCAGATAATGCACCCCCGGTGTAGAATGCACCCCCTGACGGGAGTGTTATATCAACTAAAGCCCACACATAAAGTTTCCACGTGCAAGATTGAATCTATTTAAAAAAGTTATTTTTGATAAGAAGCCAAAAGTGCAAAAACAATAATGTTCGTGTTGGAGGAGTTGTGAATGAATGAAATATGAAATCCGTGCTGCAGTCTGCAGGTGTACCTAATGTTGTGGCCCAGCAGCGACTGCAGCACGGATTTCATATTTCATTCATTCACAACTCCTCCAACATGAACATTATTATTTTTGCACTTTTGGCTTCTTATTAAATAACTTTTTAAAATAAATTCAATCTTGCACGTGGAAACTTTAAGTGTGGGCTTTAGTTGATATAACACTCCCGTCAGGGGGTGCATTCTACGCCGGGGGTGCATTATCCGGCACAACACCTAGTGCTGTTGTGTTACTGTGCGGATGTTCTCCCAAAATGTGTTTGTCATTCTTTTTTGGTGTGGGTTCACAGTGTGGCGCATATTTGTAACAATGTTAAAGTTGCTTATAGGGTCACTCTCAGTGTAAACTGTATCGCTGTTGATGAAGTATGCATTGCATTTACGTGTGTGTGCGTACAGGAGCCGCTCATATCTTGTGACTGGGCGGGCACGTTGTTAGAAGGGATGAAAAGCGGACGTGACGTCAGCTCGTAGAGGACGTTAAAAGCAGTGCCTGTAAGGCACGCCCCCAGGACTGTGGAATACGAGATATGACTGATGAACACCTTCGTTTGATAATGAAGGTTGCCTCAGCTTAAAGCCTGAGCCCCAACATTAATGAAGTAGCATCCAAGAAAAGGTGTCAGGCACATCAGATTAGATCAGTGTGTTGCAAACTGAGCAGTTTAAAGTCCTGAATGGTTGGTTTATTCATTATTTTATTATCATATTTATTAGCCTGTGGAAAAAGTTAATGTTGATATTTACCTCAGAAGGCTGCAAATAGAAAAGAGGCATTCAATTTTTATTTATAAATTGTATTTGATATGCCATTGATATTTAATTTTTATTAATATTTGAAACTCGATTTTGCATGTCACTATAAAGTTATATAAGCCTTGCTTGTTCAATATTCAATGCAAAACTTGTTTGGGTCCCTATTAAAAGGTTAATTTGTTCAACTTTGGCCCACGGCTTTGTTCAGTTTTAAATTTTGGCCCACTCTGTATTGAGTTTGACACCCCTGCTTTATATGACGGAGCTGCTGTTTTTAAGGACACATGACACAAATACTAGTCCAGGATCCTCTATGACAGGGCAACTCGGCTGTTTTAAGGAATCTTCTCCAAAAAAGACAAGTCAAAGTTCTTTCTGTTTTTAGTAATTGTCTGCATAAGCGCAAGTCAGATATTTTCTCTATGTCAAGAGCACCGCTGTCATATTCTGCCAAAAAAAACCTGGCAAAAATCATACAAAGAGCACTATACTGTTTTTAAGAACCTACTACAGCAAACATAGCAGTCCAAGATTTCTATGGGACAAAAAAACGCTAGTTAACGCTAGTCAAAGATAATCTGCTATTTTTAGGAATCCACTCCAAAAACATCAGTCAAAGATCCTCTCAATGACAAGGACCATCTGCAAAAATGCTAGTCAAAGTTTTTAAGAGCCTAATGCAACAACACAGTAGTCCAAGATTTTGAATAATGAAAGCGATCTATTTATTATAAGAATGTCCAGGATGTACACCGCCCTCCGCCCGAATGCAGCTGAGATAGGCTCCAGCACCCCCCCCCCCCTGTCACACCCCGGCTCGGGTGAAGGTAATGTAACCTTTGCAAACCAGACTTTCAAATCAAGGATGGCAAGGCACGCAGTTGGTGACATTTTACAAACATTTATTGAAATCCCAAAAAGTGTCAAAAGGTGAAAAACGACAGGAAAAATAAAGCACCCATAATCTGTAATGGTAATAGAGGCAATATTAGTATTGCATATTATATATAGTACATTTATATTCTAAATACTAGTGATGGGTCCGGCAACACCGATACATTGGCGCATGCGTTGAGCTCATAGAGCAAAACTCTGTGTTGGTGCGCGTACCGCTTTTAGAAAGTCACGTGACCGATCATGAGCTGTTTTGGTCACGTGACCGATACGCCAACTGTGTACTGACGCCTCCTCTGTGCCCTGTGAGCGGGTCTTTTCTACAGCCGGAGAAATAATAACAAAGAAGAGAAAGCGTCTAAAATGTAATACGTCGGAAAAACTTTTTTTTTTTTATAAAAATGTGTAAAAAAATAAAATTAAAAAAATTCCCAGTCCACAATCATCCACAACACGTTCTCTTAGATTTCCATGTTATGATACATGTTCACATTATTTATTGACTGTATCTAAAAAAGATACAAATATATTTTTATTTAAATGAAGGTATGAAAGAATCCTAAATGAAATACGATGACTTGGTTTATATTATTGTATATACTAGGGCAGGGGTCACCAACGCGGTGCCCGCGGTCATCAGGTAGCTCGTAAGGACCAGATCAGTCGCCCGCTGGCCTGTTCTAAAAATAGCTCAAAGAGCAGCACTTACCAGTGAGCTGCCTCTATTTTTTAAATTTTATTTATTTACTAGCAAGCTGGTCTCGCTTTGCTCGACATTTTAATTCTAAAAGAGACAAAACTCAAATAGAATTTGAAAATCCAAGAAAATATTTTAAAGACTTGGTCTTCACTTGGAATAAGCAGTAGAAAATGGATGGATCGGTCTTCACTTGTTTAAATAAATTCATTTATTTTTTACTTTGCTTCTTATTACTTTTAGAATGTAATTTTTGAGAAAAAATACAACCTTAAAAATGATTTTAGGATTTTTAAACAAATATACCTTTTAAATTTCTTCCTCTTTCCTGACAATTTAAATCAATGTTCAAGTAAATTTTTTTTTTTTTATTGTAAAGAACAATAAATATTTTAGCTTCTGTTTTTTCGACGAAGAATATTTGTGAAATATTTCTTCAAACTTACTATGATTAAAATTCAAAAAAATTATTCTGGCAAATCTAAAAAATCTGTAGAATCAAATTTAAATCTTATTTCAAAGTATTTTGAATTTATTTTAAAATTTTTGTTCTGGAAAATCTAGAAGAAATACTGATTTGTCTTTGTTAGAAATATAGCTTGGTCCAATTTGTTAAATTTTCTAACAAAGTGCAGATTGGATTTGAACCAATTTAAAACATGTCATCAAAATTCTAAAATGTATCTTAATCAGGAAAAATTACTAATGATGTTCCATAAATTATTTTAAATTTTTCAAAAAGATTCAAATTAGCTGGTTTTTCTCCTTTTTGTCGGTTGAATTTTGAATTTTAAAGAGTCGAAATTGAAGATAAACTATGTTTCAAAATTTTATTTTAATTTTTTTTGTGTTTTCTCCTCTTTTAAACCGTTCAATTAAGTGTTTTTTTCATCATTTATTCTCTACAAAAACCTTCCGTAAAAGGAAAAAAAATGTACGACGGAATGACAGACAGAAATACCCATTTTTTTTTATATATATACAGGTAAAAGCCAGTAAATTTGAATATTTATTTATTTCAGTAATTGCATTCAAAAGGTGTAACTTGTACATTATATTTATTCATTGCACACAGACTGATGCATTCAAATGTTTATTTCATTTAATTTTGATGATTTGAAGTGGCAACAAATGAAAATCCAAAATTCCGTGTGTCACAAAATTAGAATATTGTGTAAGGCTAATACAAAAAAGGGATTTTTAGAAATGTTGGCCAACTGAAAAGTATGAAAATGAAAAATATGAGCATGTACAATACTCAATACTTGGTTGGAGCTCCTTTTGCCTCAATTACTGCGTTAATGCGGCGTGGCATGGAGTCGATGAGTTTCTGGCACTGCTCAGGTGTTATGAGAGCCCAGGTTGCTCTGATAGTGGCCTTCAACTCTTCTGCGTTTTTGGGTCTGGCATTCTGCATCTTCCTTTTCACAATACCCCACAGATTTTCTATGGGGCTAAGGTCAGGGAAGTTGGCGGGCCAATTTAGAACAGAAATACCATGGTCCGTAAACCAGGCACGGGTAGATTTTGCGCTGTGTGCAGGCGCCAAGTCCTGTTGGAACTTGAAATCTCCATCTCCATAGAGCAGGTCAGCAGCAGGAAGCATGAAGTGCTCTAAAACTTGCTGGTAGACGGCTGCGTTGACCCTGGATCTCAGGAAACAGAGTGGACCGACACCAGCAGATGACATGGCACCCCGAAGCATCACTGATGGTGGAAACTTTACACTAGACTTCAGGCAACGTGGATCCTGTGCCTCTCCTGTCTTCCTCCAGACTCTGGGACCTCGATTTCCAAAGGAAATGCAAAATTTGCTTTCGTCAGAAAACATGACTTTGGACCACTCAGCAGCAGTCCAGCTGGTGTCGGTCCACTCTGTTTCCTGAGATCCAGGGTCAACGCAGCCGTCTACCAGCAAGTTTTAGAGCACTTCATGCTTCCTGCTGCTGACCTGCTCTATGGAGATGGAGATTTCAAGTTCCTACAGGCAACCTATGGACCGACTCAACTGACACTGATTTTATGCCCCAGTACAGGGGTCACCAACCTTTTTGAAACCAAAAACTACTTCTTGGGTACTGATTAATGCGAAGGGCTACCAGTTTGATACACACTTAAATAAATAAATATATTGTCATTTGTAAGTTACACATAAGTGTGATTTAAACAAGAATAGCTAAATAAATAAATTTATATATATACAAAAATGGGTATTTCTGTCTGTCATTCCGTCGTACATTTTTTTTTCCTTTTACGGAAGGTTTTTTGTAGAGAATAAATGATGAAAAAAACACATAATTGAACGGTTTAAAAGAGGAGAAAACACAAAAAAAATTAAAATACAATTTTGAAACATAGTTTATCTTCAATTTCGACTCTTTAAAATTCAAAATTCAACCGACAAAAAGAAGAGGAAAAACTAGCTAATTTTAATCTTTTTGAAAAAATAAAAAAATAAAATTTATGGAACATCATTAGTAATTTTTCCTGATTAAGATACATTTTAGAATTTTGATGACATGTTTTAAATTGGTTAAAATCCAATCTGCACTTTGTTAGAATATTTAACAAATTGGACCAAGCTATATTTCTAACAAAGACAAATCAGTATTTCTTCTAGATTTTCCAGAACAAAAATTTTAAAAGAAATTCAAAATACTTCGAAATAAGATTTAAATTTGATTCTACAGATTTTCTAGATTTGCCAGAATAATTTTTTTGAATTTTAATCATAGTAAGTTTGAAGAAATATTTCACAAATATTCTTCGTCGAAAAACCAGAAGCTAAAATATTTATTATTCTTTACAATAAAAAAAAATAAAAAATTACTTGAACATTTAAATTGTCAGGAAAGAAGAGGAAGCAATTTAAAAGGTAAAAAGGTATATTTATTTAAAAATCCTAAAATCATTTTTAAGGTTGTATTTTTTCTCTAAAATTGTATTTCTAAAAGTAATAAGAAGCAAAGTAAAAAATAAATGAATTTATTTAAACAAGTGAAGACCCATCCATCCATCCATTTTCTACCGCTTATTCCAAGTGAAGACCAAGTCTTTAAAATATTTTCTTGAATTTTCAAATTCTATTTGAGTTTTGTCTCTTTTAGAATTAAAAATGTCGAGCAAAGCGAGACCAGCTTGCTAGTAAATAAATACAATTTAAAAAATAGAGGCAGCTCACTGGTAAGTGCTGCTCTTTGAGCTATTTTTAGAACAGGCCAGCGGGCGACTGATCTGGTCCTTACGGGCTACCTGGTGCCCGTGGGCACTGCGTTGGTGACCCCTGCCCTAGTATATACAATAATATAAACCAAGTCATTGTATTTCATTTAGGATTATTTCATATCTTCATTTAAATAAAAATATATTTTTATCTTTTTTAGATACAGTCAATAAATAATGTGAACATGTATCATAACATGGAAATCTAAGAGAACGTGTTGTGGATGATTGTGGACTGGGAATTTTTTTAATTTAATTTTTTTACACATTTTTGTTAAAAAAAAAAAAAAAAAGTTTTTCCGACGTATTACATTTTAGACGATTTCTCTTAGTTATTATTTCTCCGGCTGTAGAAAAGACACTTTCACAGGGCACAGAGGAGGCGTCAGTGCGACACAGTTGGCGTATCGGTCACGTGACCAAAACAGCTCATGATCGGTCACGTGACTTTCTAAAAGCGGTACGCGCACCGACACAGGGTTTCGCTCTATGAGCTCGACGCATGCGCCGATGTATCGGTGTTGCCGGACCCATCACTAGCACATGCTTTTCACTGGCTAACAAGATTGAATGTTTGTATTTTGTCCATGTTGAGTTTCCTAACAAATGTGCACGGTTTGTAAGGAAGTTTAAGGTCAAACAGTGACAGTGTGGGGTCAAACTGTCACACCCCCACCCCCCGCGATCACACAAGGGACAAATGGAAGAAAATGGATGGATGGATGGGTTCAAAGATCTTCTATGACAGGGCCACCCTGTTTTTTTTTTAGGATTTTTCTGCAAAACCCCCCCAAAAAAACACAATTAAAAAATCCTCTATAAATGAGGGAGTCAAAGATCAAAGATCCTCTATACAACAAGATCACTCCGCTGTTTTTTAGAATGTACAGCAAAATGGTAGTCAAATATAGAGATTGCCGATATCGGCCGATAAATGCGTTAAAATGTAATATCGGAAATAATCGGTATCGTTTTTTTTTATCGGTATCGGGTTGTTGTTTTTTTATTTTTATTTTTTTTTATTAAATCAACATAAAAAACACAAGATGCACTTACAATTAGTGCACCAACCCAAAAAACCTTCCTCCCCCTCATTCACACAAAAGGGTTGTTTCTTTGTTATTAATATTCTGGCTCCTACATTATATATCAATATATATCAATACAGTCTGCAAGGGATACAGTCCGTAAGCACACATGATTGTGCGTGCTGCTGGTCCACTAATAGTACTAACCTTTAACAGTTAATTTTACTCATTTTCATTCATTACTAGTTTCTATGTATCGTATTTTCCGCACTATAAGGCGCACCGGATTATTAGCCGCACCTTCAATGAATGGCATATTTCATAACTTTGTCCACCAATAAGCCGCCCCGGACTATAAGCCGCGCCTACGCTGCACTAAAGGGAATGTCAAAAAAACAGTCAGATAGGTCAGTCAAACTTTAATAATATATTAAAAACCAGCGTTCTAACAACTCTGTTCACTCCCAAAATGTACGCAAATGTGCAATCACAAACATAGTAAAATTCAAAATAGTGCAGAGCAATAGCAACATAATGTTGCTCGAACGTTAATGTCACAACACACAAAATAAACATAGCGCTCACTTTCTGAAGTTATTCTTCATTCGTAAATCCTTAGTCTTCGGTGTCCGAAGTGAAAAGTTGGGCAAATGTGAGATCCAAAATGGCCAGTTCCGTCTCGTCGAAGTCATCGGAGTCAGTGTCACTGTTATCCAGCAGTTCTGTGAATCCTGCCTTCCGGAAAGCTCGGACCACAGTTGTGACCGAAATATCTGCCCAGGCATTTATGATCCACTGGCAGATGTTGGCGTCGTCTGGCGCTGCCTCCCTGTCTTAGTGAAGGTGTGTTCGCCTTCTGTCATCCATTGTTCCCACGCAGTTAGCAGTCTAGCTTCGAATGCCCTGTTGACACCAATATCTAGCGGCTGGAGGTCTTTTGTCAATCCACCCGGAATGACGGCGAGTATTGAATTAAGCGCGTAAGCGTGTCTCTCAATGTGATGTTATGAGCTAGCAAATATAACAACTACACTACCCAGCATGCAACGATAGTTACGAGCATGCGCGGTAGCCCTGAGAAGCGTTGTTGTATGCTGGCAGTTAGAATGTGGTTATGAGCACGCTGTGAGTAAACGTTGAGAACTCAGTTAACACGCCTCGTCTGCATTATTTATAATTAGACAGACAACACACTTAATAGGAGCCATTTTGGGGTCTTTACATAAACACACAAATGGAAATGAAACGTCACATATCCCAGCATGCACCGCGCGCTTCTTCTTCTTCCGGGGGCGGGTGGTTGCTTACAGTACAAGAAGAAGCGCTTCCTGTTCTATGGGGGCGGGTGCTTACCTTGGCGGTTGCTTGCGTAGAAGAAGAAGCGCTTCCTGCTCTACCGGGAAAAAAGATGGCGGCTGTTTACCGAAGTTGCGAGAACGAAACTTTATGAAAATGAATCTTAATATTTATCCATATATAAAGCGCACCGGGTTAAAAGCCGCACTGTCAGCTTTTGAGTAAATTTGTGGTTTTTAGGTGCGGCTAATGGTGCGGAAAATACGGTAACTGTTTTTATATTGTTTTACTTTCTTTTTCATTCAAGAAAATGTTTTTAATTTATTTATCTTATTTTATTTTATTAATTTAAAAAAAAAGTACCTTATCTTCACCATACCTGGTTGTCCAAATTAGGCATAATAATGTGTTAATTCCACGACTGTATATATCGGTTGATATCGGTATCGGTAATTAAAGAGTTGGACGATATCGGAATATCAGATCTCGGCAAAAAGCCATTATCGGACATCCCTAGTCAAAGATCCTCTCTGATAGTAAATGTCTGCTTATTACAAGACCCTACTGCAAAAACGCTAGCCAAAGTTTCCTTTATATGGCAGCAGTGCTCTGCTGTTTTTGATAATCTACTAAAAAGCAAGACATGTATCCTCTATACGATAAGAGCACTGTTGTTTTTAGTCATTTGCTGCAAATAATATTTGTCAAACATCCTCCAACAAGCACTATGCGGTTGTCCAAGATCCTTGAGATCAGTGTTTGATAACCAAGTGCCCCCTAAAACGCTGCCAAAAATATCAGTTTCTCAGCTGTGGTCCGTATGTAATACACTTTTCCACCACTTGTGGCAGTAATGACAACACCAAACAAACAGAAGAAGTCAGGAGCTAAAGTCATAGACATGTATTTTTAAGCGCAAAAAATATGACTAAAACGGTGAAGCTGATTTTAGTTGCAGTTTAGTTAATAAACATATCCCATATTAATTTAGTTTATTTATTTTAGCATAGCAATTGTATGGAAATGCATTTTTTGTCACTTATTTATGACTTATTTCTTATGCAGTATTTATTTTTTGAATCAGCCTGACCTAAGCCTAAGGTTTGCGTTAACGATAATGATAATAATAATAATTTTGATAAACACATGCTTTCATATCATCACCGACTGCAAAAACACTCGTAAAATATCCTATAAATGGCAGAAGTACTCTGCTATTATTAGTAATCTGCTGCTAAAATCTTCTATATGAACATTGTGCTGTTTTTAAGTACCGATTGCAAAAATCCTACTCAAACATTCTTTCAATGATGGGAGTACTCTGCTGTTTTTAGTAATCTGCTGCCAAAATTTTCTATATGAATATCGTGCTGATTTTAAGAACCGACTGCAAAAATGCTACTCAAATATTCTTTCAATAACGGAGTAGTCTGTTGTTTTTAGGAATCTGCTGCTACAATACCCGTCAAAAATCTTCTATATGGACATTGTGCTGTTTTGAAGAACCGACTGCAAAAATGCTACTCAAATATTCTTTCAATAACGGAGTAGTCTGTTGTTTTTAGGAATCTGCTGCTACAATACCCGTCAAAAATCTTCTATATGGACATTGTGCTGTTTTGAAGAACCGACTGCAAAAATGCTACTCAAATATTCTTTAAATGACGGGAGTACTCTGTTGTTTTTAGGAATCTGCTGCTAAAATATACGTCAGACATCTTCTATATAAACATTGTGCTGTTTTTGAGAACCGACTGCAAAAATGCTACCCAAACATTCTTTAAACGACGGCAGTACTCTGCTGTTTTTAGGAATCTGCTGCTAAAATACACGTCATAATTTTTTGTATATGAACATTGTACTGTTTTTAAGAACCGACTGCAAAAATGCTACTCAAATATTCTTTAAATGACGGGCTAACTCTGCTGTTTTTAGGAATTTGCTACTAAAATATCCGTCAGAAATCTTCTATATAAACATTGTGCTGTTTTTGAGAACCGACTGCAAAAATGCTACTCAAACATTCTTTGAATGACGGGAATACTCTACTGTTGTTAGGAATGTGCTGCTAAAATACCCGTTAGAAATCTTCTATATAAACATTGTGCTGTTTTTGAGAACCGACTGCAAAAATGCTACTCAAACATTCTTTGAGTGGCGGGAGTACTATACTGTTAGGAATCTGCTGCTAAAATACACGTCAGAAATCTTCTTTATGACCATTGTGATGTTTTTAAGAACCGACTGCAAAAATGCTACTCAAACATTCTTTGAATGACGGGAGTACTCTACTGTTGTTAGGAATCTGCTGCTAAAATACGCGTCATAATTTTTTTATATGAACATTTTTCTGTTTTTAATAACTGGCTGCAAAAATGCTACTCAAATATTCTTTAAATGACGGGAATACTTTGCTGTTTTTAGGAATTTGCTGTTAAAATGCCTGTCAGAAATATTCTATATAAACATTGTGCTGTTTTTGAGAACTGACTGCAAAAATGCTACTCAAACATTCTTTGAATGACGGGAGTACTCTGGTGTTGTTAGGAATATGCTGCTAAATTACACGTCAGAAATATTCTTTATGACCATTGTGATGTTTTTAAGAACCAACTGCAAAAATGTTACTCAAACAGTCTTTGAATGACGAGATTACTCTGCTTTTTTTTTTTAGGAATCTGCTGCTATTATACACACCAGAAACCGTCTATATGAACATTGTGCTGTTTTTACGAACCGACTGCAAAAATGCTACTCAAACATTCTTTAAAAGATGGGCGTAATCTGCTGTTTTTAGGAATCTGCTGCTAATATACCCGTCAAACATCTTCTATATGAACATTGTGCTGTTTTTAAGAACCAACTGCAAAAATGCTACTCAAATATTATTTAAATGACGGGAGTACTCTGCTGTTTTTAGGAATTTGCTGCAAAAATACCGTTCAGAAATCTTCTATATAAATATTGTGCTGTTTTTGAGAACCAACTGCAAAAATTCTACTCAAACATTATTTGAATGACGGCAGTACTCTGCTGTTTTTAGGAATCTTCTGCTAAAACACACGTCAGAAATCTTCTTTTTGACCATTGTGATGTTTTTAAGAACCAACTGCAAAACAGCTACTTAAATATTATTTGAATGACAGGAGTATTCTGCTGTTTTTAGGAATATGCTGCAAAACGCACTATTCAAAAATGCTCTATAAATAACATGGAGTCAATGCTGATTTCAGTCATCTTTGGCCCTGCAAAAAAATTGTCAAAGATCTTCAGTATGCCGTTTTTAAGAACCTCGAGCTGCTCAAAGATCCTCTATAAGACAGGAGCTAAATGGTGTGTATGAGAACACAGCAAAAAGGAGTCGAGTAATACAATTCTCCATTTCTGCTGTGCACTTTGCATTACTTCCAGCAGCTGACAGGACACATTTCATGGCGGAGGTTCGCTGAGGTCGGGTCAGCAAGTCTTCCAGTCTTCCTCCAGGCCGGGGGCTGAGTCTTAATCCACTCTGAAGAGTGACTCCACCGCTTCCCAGCGAGCCGCGCAGGTCGCTGCTAACTGCTGCTCTCTGCCACGCTGTCGACCCTGCACTTCCTCACCTGTGTCAAAGGTACGCTGCTGTTTGACTCCATGAATACTGCATGCACTTTTTTTTCTTCCTTTAACCCCCAAGTGGAGATTTTCAAATCCATGCAAAATCACAACCTACTGAAAAACCTGAGGGTGTATTTTAAAGTAAAAATAAATAAAATAAAAATAAAAATACACTGCAAAAAAGAGCTGTCAAAATAAAAGATAACATAAAAGATTTTAGGAAAAAAAAATAAAAAAATAAAAAAAAAAATAAAATATATATATATATATATATATATATATATATATATATATATATATATATATATATATATATATATATATATATATATATATATATATATAATTTTACTTGATAAGACATCCTACATTAAGATTTGTAGATCTAGAAAGTAGCAGGACTTTTAAGAATCAAAAGTATTTTATTCTGAAAAAATGCATTATTCAACGTGCAATTATTTAATTATGCATCCTCGGAAGTTGCAGAATCTTTAAACAAGATTTTGAGGGAATAAAAAATGCATCTTACTTCAGTAGGTATTTTCAGAGTTTTAACATTTCAAACCAGAAGAAAAAACATGTGATTAGTCATGTTAACGTTAAGATGAGTCAATGACTAAAAATAAGGTAAATAGCTCTTAACATTAGGATAATTTTTTAGAATTGAAATTGGAAATCTTGGCAAGTGGCAAATCATTTGCCGTGCACAAATGAGAGTATGGTGCTAAAGAAACAGCAGATAGAATGTTGTACATTATTGCGTGTTAGAATTAAAGTATTATTTTGACTAATAAAACACAAAAAAAATACATCAAGTATCCAGATTAGCAATGTAGACTGTTCCACAACTAAAGTCAATAATAATGTAAATGTACTAACATATTTATTCATCATGATTCTAAATCATGTTGAATATATATATATATATATATATATATATATATATATATATATATATATATATATATATATATATACAATTTATTTGTATACATTTTAATATAATACATTTTTAAAAATAGGTTTTGTGGCAATCTCCATGTAACCAGAATAAGCTTTTCTAACCTGTAACCTGTTTTGAAAAAGAGTTGTTATATAACACACGGGTGACGGACTCAATACCTTTTTTTTTTCATACGGCCCGCGAAAGCCTGGAATCAATGAGCATCTTTTCTAACGGGATGTATTCAATGTGTTCAACAGAACAAAATACATGTACAATACCGCATGCAATTGAATATCTTTTAAAGGTTACATAATATTGCAATACATATTTGTACTATCCTACAGTCCAAACATATTTTAAAAAGTAAAAATAAAAACTTAAATATCAGCTTGACTCATGAGTTTAAATAAAGTTACCCATCAAATTGTACATTTTTTTTTAGGTACCTCGGTTGCCAGAATTTTACCGTAAAAAAACCAAAAAAATAAAAATGTTGGTATAATATCGCCATTTACAGTAATACCCTGTAAAAACAACCGCAGATTTACAGTACAATCAGTGATACTGTCAAGTTCAAAAACTGATGACATCTATTAAACAAGACAAGAAGCAAGGAATCAAACAGAGACAGAATTACATTTGGCTCAATTGAGGAGAGACGTCTTGGCTGTACACTTGTTCAGTCTCCATCACGCTCTGGCGAAAGATTGTGCGCCTCCTCTTTTATTTGGACTTTCCCTGATTACATGGCAACAGCTGTTTCTAAGGAACGGGGGTCGTAAACAGCCATCGCCTTTGGTCACAGAACAGTTCAAAGAAAAGGTCGTAAACAGTGCAAAGAAGAAGTCCCTGTAGGGTAGTCAGGTCCTTCTTCCTCTTCGCTTTGTAGATCTCGGGTCAAGACAATATACAAACCCCGTTTCGATATGAGTTGGGAAATTGTGTTGGATGTAAATATAAACGGAATACAATGATTTTGCAAATCCTTTTCAACCCATATTCAATTAAATGCACTACAAAGACAACATATTTGATGTTCAAACTCATAAACTTTTTTTTTTTTTTGCAAATAATAATTAACTTAGAATTTCATGGCTGCAACACGTGCCAAAGTAGTTGGAAAAGGGCATGTTCACCACTGTGTTACATCACCTTTCCTTTTAACAACACTCAGTAAACGTTTGGGAACTGAGGAGACACATTTTTTAAGCTTCTGAGGTGGAATTCTTTCCCATTCTTGCTTGATGTACAGCTTAAGTTGTTCAACAGTCCGGGGGTCTCCGTTGTGGTATTTTAGGCTTCATAGTGCGCCACACATTTTCAATGTGAGACAGGTCTGGACTACAGGCAGGCCAGTCTAGTACCCGCACTCTTTTACTATGAAGCCATGTTGATGTAACACGTGGCTTGGCATTGTCTTGCTGAACTAAGCAGGGGCGTCCATGGTAATGTTGCTTGGATGGCAACATATGTTGCTCCAAAACCTGTATGTACCTTTCAGCATTAATGGTGCCTTCACAGATGTGTAAGTTACCCATGTCTTGGGCACTAATACACCCCCATACCATCACACATGCTGGCTTTTCAACTTTGCGCCTATAACAATCCGGATGGTTCTTATCCTCTTTGGTCCGGAGGACAGGACGTCCACAGTTTCCAAAAACAATTTGAAATGTGGACTCGTCAGACCACAGAACACTTTTTCACTTTGTATCAGTCCATCTTAAATGAGCCCAGGCCCAGCGAAGCCGACGACGTTTCTGGGTGTTGTTGATAAACGGTTTTCGCCTTGCATAGGAGAGTTTTAACTTACACTTACAGATGTAGCGACCAACTGTAGTTACTGACAGTGGGTTTCTGAAGTGTTCCTGAGCCCATGTGCTGATATCCTTTACACACTGATGTCGCTTGTTGATGCAGTACAGCCTGAGGGATCGAAGGTCACACGGGCTTAGCTGCTTACATGCAGTGATTTCTCCAGATTCTCTGAACCCTTTGATGATATTACGGAGCGTAGTTTGTGAAATGCCTAAATTCCTTGCAATAGCTGGTTGAGAAAGGTTTTTCTTAAACTGTTCAACAATTTACTCACACATTTGTTGACAAAGTGGTGACCCTCGCCCCATCCTTGTTTGTAAATGACTGAGCATTTCATGGAATCTACTTTTATACCCAATCATGAAACCCACCTGTTCCCAATTTGCCTGTTCACATGTGGGATGTTCCAAATAAGTGTTTGATGAGCATTCCTCAACTTTATCAGTATTTATTGCCACCTTTCCCAACTTCTTTGTCACGTGTTGCTGGCATCAAAATGTAAAGTTAATGATTATTTGCAAAAAAAAAAAATGTGTATCAGTTTGAACATCAAATATGTTGTCTTTGTCGCATATTCAACTGAATATGGGTTGGAAATGATTTGTAAATAATTGTATTCCGTTTATATTTACATCTAACACAATTTCCCAACTCATGGGAACGGGGTTTGTATTTCTGTTGATAACAATACATCAAAGAAACAGAACACCTTCATGTTGCTTCCCATCCTACACAGTGGAGCTTTATAAGCCTTCTTGGTAGGATCAAAGGCAGCTTTTGTCTTCTCGCCGGGCGAGCTGAACTTAATGTAACACAAAGTTTTAGATACAATTATTCTGACAGGTACTGTTTTGTTTCTTCATTTCCATTTACAGTATATACTGTACTGTAAACATTTTACAGTAACATTTTGGCAACTGAAATTAGTTTTTACTATAAAATCGACATTTTTTTTAAATTTTTTTCAGTTAATTTGAAAAATAAAAATATTACATAAACAAGATATATATATTATTATTATTATTAAGATATATTTATTTATACATTATTCACAGTTACAAACGGCCCTCTGAGGCCAGCCACAGCTGTGACGTGGCCCTCAATAAAAACAAATTTGACAGCCTCAAACTGTGGTCGTCATACAACTTTTCCTCGGTTATAAAGTCGGATTTGAACACTCTGGTCTTACTAGTGGAGAAAAAGGCTAACCACTGTTGGTGCTAAACCATAAGAAACAACAAAAAACACCCATTAAGGTGGCTAGTGTTAGCGGCTAATGATAGCAGCTAGTTTTAGCGGCTAATGTTAGCAGCTAGTTTTAGCGGCTAATGTTAGCATCATCACTCCAATGGGACTTCGCAAGTTTCGGGAAAACAGCCAAAGAAGCAAAACATTTTAAACTTCAAGCAGGGATGAGATGTGTGTAATTATAAAAAAAATATAATAAATAATAATAAAAAAATAAATACAAGTGTGTTCCACCCTTGGTAAGCGGTAGCTTTAGCATCTCCCACGGCGCCAACCCTGCTTTGAATGCGAGTCCGCTTACTTGACATTATGTTTGTGTCCCGTGTCACTTGATGCGCGCCGAATCAATTACACCAGCCGGGGTCGACCCGTCGTGTCCCGCGGCGACGTCCGGGACGCTGTAACCCGACAAGCGTATGCTAATCGTCCTCACATATGTCGCCTGTGAGACCATCAAAGAGCCCCCACGGCCCCGAGGAGAAGGGGGCAGAGCGGGGGGATGACAAGACTTGTCGGTGGTGAGTCCTCTCTTGTGTCGCCAGGCGGAGCGAGACCCGGAGCCTGGTAAGACCCAGGGGAACACACCAAGCACTAACACTGCAAACAATAGTCAAAGATCGTCTATGTGACAGGAGCGCTGGGCTGTTTTTAAAGACCGACTGCAAATTTGAAATAAAAAATCCCAAATTGTGTAAAAGCCCTGCGTTGTGTTTAGGAACGTCAAAAGACGCCAAGGATCCGCTCTGCTGTTTTTTTAAGATCTGCTGCAAAAACGCTGGTCAAACATTTTTTTTTTATGTAACAGGAGCATTGAGCTGTTTTTAGGAATCTTCTACGAAAACACTATATAAAGAGCTTCGAAATGATAGAAGCATGTTGCTGTTTGTAAGGATCTGCTGCAAAAACATCAAAGATCCTCAATATGACGGAACTAGCCAATGCTGTTTTTTAAGATATACAGCAAAAACACTAGGACAGGAACATTGTGCCATTTTTAGGAATATTCTACAAAAACAGACTATAAAGAGGCTCTAAGTGACAAAAGCACTTTGCTGTTTTAAGGAATCTGCTGTAAAAACATCAAATATCCTCAATATGATGGAACAAAACGAATGCTGTTTTTAGGATTTACAGCAAAAACGCTAGGACAGGAACATTGTGCTGTTTTTAGGGATCTTCTATTAAAACACTATATCAAGAGCCTCTAAGTGACAGAAGCACTTTGCTGCTTTTAGGAATCTGCTGCAAAAACATCTAAGATTCTCAATATGATGGAACAAACTAATGCTGTTTTTTTTAGATTTACAGCAAAAACGCTAGGATAGGAACATTGTGACGTTTTTAGGGATCTTCTAAGAAAACACTATATAAAGAGCCTTTAAGTGACAGAAGCACTTTGCTGTTTTTATGAATCTGCTTGAAAAACATCTAAGATTCTCAATATGATGGAACAAACCAATGCTGTTTTTTAAGATTTACAGCAAAAACGCTAAGACAGGAACATTGTGCCGTTTTTAGGGATCTTCTATTAAAACACTATCATGAGCCTCTAAGTGACAGAAGCACTTTGCTGTTTTTAGGAATCTGCTGCAAAAACATCAGAGATCCTGAATATGACGTAACAAACCAATGCTGTTTTTTAAGATCTACAGCAAAAACACTAGGACAGGAACATTGTGCCATTTTAGGAATCTTCTACAAACACATACTAAGTGACAAAAGCACATTGCTGATTTTAGGAATCTGCTGCAAAAACATCATGGATCCTCAATATGACGGAAGAAACCAATGCTGTTTTTTTAGACTTAAAGCAAAAATGCTAGAATAGGATTATTTTGCCGTTTTTAGGAATCATCTACGAAAACACTATAAATAGCCTCTAAGTGACAGAAGCACTTTGCTGATTTTAGGAATCTGCTACAATAACGCTACTTAAAGAGCCTCTACATGACAGAAGCTCTCAGCTGTTTTTAGGAAGCTGCTACAAAAACGCTATTTAAATGGTCCCTAAATAAGAAAAGCACTTTGCAATTTTTAGGAATCAGCTCTACAAAAACAAAAATAAATATCCATATCACAAGAGCACTCTGCTGGATTTAAGGATCTACTGCAAATTGTGCACTTTAAAGATTATCTGTATAACCAAGGGCATTATGCTGTTTTTAGTAACCTGCTAAAAAAGCCTCTAAATGGCATACGCTCCCAGCTGTTTTTAGGAATCTGCTACAAAAATGCCATTTAAAGAGCCTCTAAAAAAACAGAACCTCCTTCTTGTTTTTAGGAATCTATGACAGGAGCACTCGGCTGTTTTTAGGGATATACTGCAAAACGCTCTGAAAACATTCTCTATACAACCAAAGTCTTTGCACTTTTTTAGGCATGTGCTACAAAAACACTCGGTAAAAAGGCTCGTAATGACAGAAGCTCTCAGCTGTTTTTAGGAATCTGCTACGAAAATGTTATTTGGTATGGTATGTTAAGGTATGGTAAATAGCTTCTAAATGACAGAAGCACTTTGCTATTTATAAGAATCTGCGGCACAAAAAAGCAATAAATCTCCACATGACAGGCGCGCTCAGCTGTTTTTAAGGATCTACTTAAGAAATGCACTTTAAAGATTACCTATATAACCGAGGGCATTGCACTGTTTTTAGGTATATGCTACAAAAACACTTTTTAAAGAGTCTTTAAGTGACAGAAGCTTTTAGCTGTTTTTAGGAATCTGCTACAAAAATGGTATTTGGTATGCCATGGTAAAGAGCCTCTTAATGACAGAAGCACTTTAAAGTTTTTTAGATATCACAAAAACTAAAAAATATCAATTGAACTGCTGTTTTTGAGGGTGTAATGCAAAAAGGCTCTTTAACGATTCTCTTTATAACCAAGCGTATTATGCTGTTTTTAGCACTCAGCTGTTTTTAAGAATGTGTTGCATAAAAACTAAAAGTTCTTCACATCACATGGGTGTTCTGCTGTTTTTAAATATGTACTGCAAAAACACACTGAAAGATTGTGCAAGTGTAAACGCGATGCAACTTAGGAAGCATATCCAAAACAAAAAGGCCATGACCAAGATTCGCGATGACAAAATCATTCTGCTATTTTTAAGGATCAACTGCAAAAACACCAGTCAAAAATAGTCTGTATAACATAAGCATTTTGTTTGTTTTTAGGAATTTGTGACAAAAAAACGCTAGTTAAAGAGCCTCTAAATGACAGCATTTTGCAGTTTTTAGGACAAAAAAAAGGATTGTTCTGCTATTTTTAGGTATCTTCCCAAAAACACCAGTCAAAGATCATCAAATATTATGCAAGTGTAAACATGGTATACCTTGATAAGCATATCCAAAACAAATACGACCATGACAGGAACACGCTGCTGTTTTTAAGCATCTACTGCAAAATCACTAGTCAGAGATTGTCTATATGAAGGAAGCACTCGACTATTTAAAGGAATCTGCAACAGAAACGCGAGTCAGAGAGATCTTCTTTATATGACAAGAGCGCTACGCTGTTTTTTGGAATGAACTGCATCAATGCTTGTCAAAGATCCTGTATGTGATAAAAGTAAGGATGGGTCGCTTTCCCATTTGAATTCTTGCTAACTGGGAATCGATACAGGTACTCAGCGATACCATTTTTCTGTAAGTTTGTGTGTGTTCATGTTTTTTTTTTTAATAAATATCTATTTGTTAAATAATAAAATATATACTTTTTAAATTGAACATTTAACAATCAGCTGATAAAACTGTGTTGTCCAATGGTTGTATCTTGTTTTCTTACACTTCTCAGTATCATTTGCAAGTATGCATTCATCTCAGTTTGTCCTTGGCGTGTTGCCGTTGTAAGGAAGGAGTCTTTGCCATCAAAAACGGCACAATGTTCATGTCCTAGCATTTTTGCTTTAAATCTTAAAAAACAGCATTGGTTTGTTCCGTCATATTGAGAATCTTAGATGTTTTTTCAGCCGATTCCTAAAAACAGCAAAGTGCTTCTGTCACTTAGAGGCTCTTTATATAGTGTTTTCATAGAAGATCCCTATAAACAGCACCATTTTCCTGTCCTAGCGTTTTTGCTGTAAATCTAAAAAAAAACAGCATTGGTTTGTTCCGTCATATTGAGGATCCATGATGTTTTTGCAGCAGATTCCTAAAAACAGCAACGTGCTTTTGTCACTTAGAGGCTCTTTATAGTCTGTTTTTGTAGAAGATTCCTAAAAATGGCACAATGTTCCTGTCCTAGTGTTTTTGCTGTAGATCTTAAAAAACAGCATTGGTTTGTTCCGTCATATTGAGGATCCATGATGCTTTTGCAGCAGATTCCTAAAAACAGCAAAGTGCTTCTGTCACTTATATATAGTGTTTTCATAGAAGATTTCCTAAAAATGGCACAATAATCCTGTCCTAGCGTTTTTGCTGTAAATCTGAAAAAAAAATTTGCATTGGATTGTTTGGTCATATTGAGAATCATTGATGTTTTTGCAGCAGATTCCTTAAAACAGCAAAGTGCTTCTGTCACTTCGAGGCTCTTAATATAGGGTTTTCGTAGAAGATCCCTAAAAACGGCACAATGTTCCTGTCCTCGTGTTTTTGCTGTGGATCTTAAAAAAACAGCATTGGTTTGTTCCGTCATATTGAGGATCCATGATGTTTTTGCAGCAGATTCCTAAAAACAGCAACGTGCTTTTCTCACTTCGAGGCTCTTTATCGTCTGTTTTTGTAGAAGATTACTAAAAATGTCACAATGTTCCTGTCCTAGCGTTTTTGCTGTAAATCTTAAAAAAACAACATTGGTTTGTTACGTCATATTGAGGATCCATGATGTTTTTGCAGCAGTTTACTAAAAACAGCAACGTGCTTTGTTCACTTAGAGGCTCTTTATAGTCTGTTTTTGTAGAAGCTCCCTAAAAATGTCACAATGTTCCTGTCCTAGCGTTTTTGCTGTAAATCTTTAAAAAAACAGCATTGATTTGTTCCGTCTTATTGAGAATCTTAGATGTTTTTGCAGCAGATTCCTAAAAACAGCAAAATGCTTCCGTCACTTAAAGGCTCTTAATATAGTGTTTTCATAGAATATCCCTAAAAACGCCTACGAAGTGTTTGCACTGTAAGTATTGAACTCATTGCACGTCAGCTGTTTGTAACGTGCATCGTAGTCGTAGTTTTCATTGTCAAATTTGAAATCGCCATGTAAAATCGCCAATGCTAATGATCAATAGCACGTATATGGTATATCTAATGTAAATTAGCATCGAGCTAGTGCATCTTGAAAAGTTGAGCCTTACTTTTGCAAAACTCTAAAAGGGCAACGGGAAAAAATGTGATCGTCTCTTTTTATTTATGTATCTTAACTTTTGACTGATGTGAAGAGGATAAATAAGAAAAGGGATGAGACTCTTCTGCCTCACAGAGCTCACATTTAACTTTTAAAGGCCACATATTACATCTTTATTTATTTATATATTTATTTATTTATCTACTTTCCATGAAATGCCAAAGCTCTAACCCCACACACTGCCAGCGGAAAAGCCCTAAAGTAAGGAAAAACAAGCTTTTTGTCGTAATTAATGCTGCTATTAGTACAAACTATACCTTTAATTAGAAGCATATGCAATTCATGCCATCAATCGCCTGCTTTGAAGTGATCTCTGTTGCTTGCTCCAATTCATCAAATAAATAACATTTCTAAGAAATATAATGAACACGTTCAACGTTCATGAGTGAGAATATGGAGTCATGCATTCAGGGAATGTACAGTAGTGAAGACTTTGGAGGTAAACATTGGGAAACATGTGCATCCATGCAGTCATTCATTATAGCTCTCCTGCGTGGTCATTTTGTGTTTTCGTAGCTCGCAAACACCACAGACAAGACACCGAAAAATGAAATGGTTAATGTATGCAGATATAAAACAAGTAAAAATTTAAGATTTTAGATACATTGAAAATTAAAGGGCTAAGTAGATTATAAAATAGTAGACATAAGGCGTTTGTTTTTATTTACGTATTTTTATTAGTATAATTTTGATTAGTTTGTAACTCATTTATTTCATGATTTTAAATATATACATTTTAATAAATTGTTTGCCAATTTGTTTATTTTCTTAATTATTTTGCTTTTTATCTGTATTTTTTGTATTCATTTATTTTATTTCATTTTATTTGTATACTATTTTTTATTCATTTATTATTATTATTTTATTTGTATTTATGTATTTTTCAGTTTTTTTTGGTAATTATAAAGTATTGTTCATTTACTGTTGTTACGTTTTGATTTTTATATTCATAATTATAGTTGTATGATTTTTTTTATTTCATGTAATTAATTTTTTAACTTTTAAACATTTTTTCTTATCCGTTTTTTTTCATGCATATGTGTTTATCTATCACATTTATTTATTTTTCATTTATTTCATTTTATTCGCATGGGTTGCTGTATGTTGGGATGGTATTTGCCACATTTTCTTCTTAAAAATATTCCCATCCCAGCAGGCACAAGACATTGATGCAACGTTGATTATACATACATGTCCTTTAAAATTGAAGTGAATTACATTTATATAGCGCTGTTTCTCTGGTGACTTATACCGTTTTACATTGTGAAACACATTATTTACATCTTTAAGCTACATTTAAATCAGTGTGGGTGGCACCAATGTTCCCTCTAAGGTGCGCACCTGTTCAATTGCGCACTGCTCAAGCGTCCTCTGCGCACGGCAAATCTATGCCACGCACAAAATCAAATAAAAAAAATGTGTGCATAACAATTTTCGACACGACACGGACACGACAGAGAAAACAGTTTTCGTCATCATTGTTCAAATATTGTAACGTCTGTCGAGACACTTTGAGGACATGAATTCCATCGATCACTTTACTGAGCAAAACTCTTTATTGTCGGCCATAAACACATCACCAAAACATTAGTAAAAAAAAAATATATCTAGCAAAACTGGTCATTTTCTGCAGTACAAACCAGACCAAAAGCAACTTTGTTATATCAACAGCAGCCGCTCGCTCTTTCTCACTTGCGCCAACACATGCACATATGGCACTTAGCCAGTGATGCGTTTACAGCCACACAAAAAGTCGGACAACTCCAACACCACACATAAAGTGTCATTCCAGGTCGTTACACTATGATTTACCAATCAAATGTGTGCTTATTCTAGTGTAATTTATTATGAATCTTAATTTATAAATATTAATCATGAAATGCTGTTAGTATGTTAAATAAATACTAATAAAAATATATTTTTTACAAACAGGAAGTTGCAGGAATGTACACATGATCCCCTGCTTACATCTCATTGTGCAACATGTGAATGTTTCAGTGGGAACTAAATGCAATGTCTGAAAGGGGTACAAATTATTTCCAAAGCAGGACCTCCACCCAGACAAACAATACAAGTACACAGTTCATGAAAAACAATATTGTTTGTTATTGTCATTGTAAGTGGGCCTAAACACTTATATTAGAAAATAACCTCATGGAAATGACTGCTGTCATTTGATTTTAATAATAAGAGAATGTTGTCTGTCTATCTGTGTTGGCCCTGTGATGAGGTGGGGACTTGTCCAGGGTGTACCCCGCCTTCCGCCCGAATGCAGCTGAGATAGGCTCCAGCTTCCCCCGCGACCCCGAAAGAGACAAGCGGTAGAAAATGGATGGATGGATGGAGATTGAACTTGTTATTTAGTCAGGTTTGGGACAGGTGTGCTGCTGGTGTAGCCACAGTGTGCACGTCTAAAGTGTTGCTCACATGGGCTCCACTGAATGCTCAGGGAGTTTTTGCATTTGCTCACACACATGAAAAATTAGAGGGAACATTGGGTGGCACCGAGGTGCAGGTGGGTAGAGTGTCTTGCCCAAGGAAGTGATGAAGATGGCGGAAGCGGGAATGAAACCTGGAACCCTTTAGTTGTTGGCATGGCCGCTCTACCAACCACACCACACCACCCCAAAACTGACTTTAAAACAACGTTGCAAAATAGTTCTATTTGTAAATTGAGACAACGTTGATGTCCAACGTTGGATCCACGTTGTTAAATTTCAAAGGTCGAATCAACGTCACAACCCGACATTGATTAAACGTTGTCAAAAAGCATGTTGTTTCAACGTTGCATTTGTGTTGTAGAATATTAATTGGGAAATGACGATAATTCAATGTTCAAATCAACGTCAGAACCCGACATTGATTAAACATCGTCAAAAAGCATGTTGTTTCAACGTTGTATTTGTGTTGTAGAATATTGGTTGGGAAATGACCATCATTAAATTTTCAAATCAACATCCCAACCCAACGTTGATTAAAAGTCATCAAAGAGCATGTTGTTTTAACGTTGTATTTGTGTTGTATAATTTTGGTTGGGAAATTACCAAAATTCAATGTTCAAATCAACGTCAGAACCCAACAATCATTGG
Organism: Nerophis lumbriciformis; assembly: GCF_033978685.3. Classification (NCBI taxonomy): domain Eukaryota; kingdom Metazoa; phylum Chordata; class Actinopteri; order Syngnathiformes; family Syngnathidae; genus Nerophis; species Nerophis lumbriciformis. Next base: position 16,811,703 of record NC_084576.2, read on the forward strand.
TACTTTAACTTTAACTTAACATTGATTAAACATCAAAAAGCATGTTGTTTCAACGTTGTTTTTGTGTTGTAGAATATTGGTTGGGAAATGACCATAATTCAATGTTCAAATCAACGTCGGAACCCAACATTGATTAAACGTTGTCAAAAAGCAGGTTGTTTCAACATTGCATTCGTGTTGTAGAATATTGGTTGGGAAAGGACCAAAATTCAATGGTCAAATAAATGCCACAACCCAACATTGATTAAACATCGTCAAAAAGCATGTTGTTTTAACGTTGTATTTGTGTTGTAGAATACTGGTTGGGAAATGACCATAATTCAATTTTCAAATCAACATCCCAACCCAACGTTGATTAAAAGTCATCAAAAAGCATGTTGTTTTAACGTTGTATTTGTGTTGTAGAATTTTTGTTGGGAAATAACCAAAATACAATGTTCAAATCTACGTCAGAACCCAACAATCATTGGTACTTTAACTTTAACTTAACATTGATTAAACATAAAAAAGCATGTTGTTTCAACGTTGTTTTTGTGTTGTAGAATATTGGTTGGGAAATGACCATAATTCAATGTTCAAATCAACGTCGGAACCCAACATTGATTAAACGTCGTCAAAAAGCAGGTTGTTTCAACGTTGTATTTGTGTTGTAGAATATTGGTTGGGAAACGACCAAAATTCAATGGTCAAATCAATGCCACAACCCAACATTGATTAAACATCGTCAAAAAGCATGTTTTTTCAACGTTGTATTTGTGTTGTAGAATACTGGTTGGGAAATGACCATAATTCAATTTTCAAATCAACATCCCAACCCAACGTTTATTAAAAGTCATCAAAAAGCATGTTGTTTTAACGTTGTATTTGTGTTGTAGAATTTTGGTTGGGAAATAACCAGAATTCAATGTTCAAATCAACGTCTGAACCCAACAATCATTGGTACTTTAACTAACTTAGCATTGATTAAACATCAAAAAGCATGTTGTTTCAACGTTGTTTTCGTGTTGTAGAATATTGGTTGGGAAATGACTATAATTCAATGTTCAAATCAACGTCAGAACCCAACATTGATTAAACGTCGTCAAAAAGCATGTTGTTTCAACGTTGTATTTGTGTTGTAGAATATTGGTTGGGAAACCACCAAAATTCAATGGTAAAATCAATGCCACAACCCAACATTGATTAAACATCGTCAAAAAGCATGTTGTTTCAACGTTGTATTTGTGTTGTAGAATACTGGTTGGGAAATTACCATAATTCAATTTTCAAATCAACATCCCAACCCAACGTTGATTAAAAGTCATCAAAAAGCATGTTGTTTTAACGTTGTATTTGTGTTGTAGAATTTTGGTTGGGAAATAACCAGAATTCAATGTTCAAATCAACGTCTGAACCCAACAATCATTGGTACTTTAACTTTAACTTAGCATTGATTAAACATCAAAAAGCATGTTGTTTCAACGTTGTTTTCTTGTTGTAGAATATTGGTTGGGAAATGACTATAATTCAATGTTCAAATCAACGTCAGAACCCAACATTGATTAAACGTCGTCAAAAAGCATGTTGTTTCAACGTTGTATTTGTGTTGTAGAATATTGGTTGGGAAACCACCAAAATTCAATGGTAAAATCAATGCCACAACCCAACATTGATTAAACATCGTCAAAAAGCATGTTGTTTCAACGTTGTATTTGTGTTGTAGAATACTGGTTGGGAAATTACCATAATTCAATTTTCAAATCAACATCCCAACCCAACGTTGATTAAAAGTCATCAAAAAGCATGTTGTTTTAACATTGTATTTGTGTTGTAGAATTTTGGTTGGGAAATAACCAAAATTCAATGTTCAAATAAACATCAGAACCCAACAATCATTGGTACTTTAACTTTAACTTAACATTGATTAAACATCAAAAAGCATGTTGTTTCAACGTTGGTTTCGTGTTGTAGAATATTGGTTGGGAAATGACTATAATTCAATGTTCAAATCAACGTCAGAACCCAACATTGATTAAACATCAAAAAGCATGTTGTTTCAACGTTGTATTTGTGTTGTAGAATATTGGTTGGGAAATGACCATCATTAAATTTTCAAATCAACATCCCAACCCAACATTGATTAAAAGTCATCAAAAAGCATGTTGTTTTAACTTTGTATTTGTGTTGCAGAATTTTGGTTGGGAAATAACCAAAATTCAATGTTCAAATCAACGTCAGAACCCAACAATCATTGATACTTTAACTTTAACTTAACATTGATTAAACATCAAAAAGCATGTTGTTTCAACATTGTTTTTGTGTTGTAGAATATTGGTTGGGTAATGACCATAATTCAATGTTCAAATCATCATCGGAACCCAACACTGATTAAACGTTGTCAAAAAGCAGGTTGTTTCAACGTTGTATTTGTGTTGTAGAATATTGGCCCTGCGATGAGGTGGCGACTTGTCCAGGGTGTACCCCGCCTTCCGCCCGATTGTAGCTGAGATAGGCTCCAGCGACCCCAAAAGGGAATAAGCGGTAGAAATGGATGGATGGATGGAAATCAATGCCACAACCCAACATTGATTAAACAATGTCAAAAAGCATGTTGTTTCAACGTTGTATTTGTGTTGTAGAATACTGGTTGGGAAATGACCATAATAAAATTTTCAAATCAACATCCCAACCCAACGTTGATTAAAAGTCATCAAAAAGCATGTTGTTTTAACATATTTGTGTTGTAGAATTTTGGTTGGGAAATAACCAAAATTCAATGTTCAAATCAACGTCAATTAACTTTAACTTAACATTGATTAAACATCAAAAAGCATGCTGTTTCAACGTTGTTTTTGTGTTGTAGAATATTGGTTGGGTAATGACCATAATTCAATGTTCAAATCAACGTCGGAACCCAACATTGATTAAACGTCGTCAAAAAGCAGGTTGTTTCAATGTTGCATTCGTGTTGTAGAATATTGGTTGGGAAACGACCAAAATTCAATGGTCAAATCAATGCCACAACCCAACATTGATTAAACATTGTCAAAAAACATGTTTTTTCAACGTTGTATTTGTGTTGTAGAATACTGGTTAGGAAATTACCATAATTCGATTTTCAAATCAACATCCCAACCCAACGTTGATTAAAAGTCATCAAAAAGCATGTTGTTTTAACGTTGTATTTGTGTTGTAGAATTTTGGTTGGGAAATAACCAATATTCAATGTTCAAATCAACGTCAGAACCCAACAATCATTGGTACTTTAACTTTAACGTAGCATTGATTAAACATCAAAAAGTATGTTGTTTCAACGTTGTTTTTGTGTTGTAGAATATTGGTTGGGAAATAACTATAATTCAATGTTCAAATCAACGTCAGAACCCAACATTGATTAAACGTCGTCAAAAAGCAGGTTGTTTCAACGTTGTATTTGTGTTGTAGAATATTGGTCCTGCGATGAGGTGGCGACTTGTCCAGGGTGTACCCCGCCTTCCGCCCGATTGTAGCTGAGATAGGCTCCAGCGTCCCCCGCGACCCCAAAAGGGAATAAGCGGTAGAAAATGCATGGATGGATGGAAATCAATGCCACAACCCAACATTGATTAAACAATGTCAAAAAGCATGTCGTTTCAACGTTGTATTTGTGTTGTAGAATACTGGTTGGGAAATGACCATAATTCAATTTTCAAATCAACATCCCAACCCAACGTTGATTAAAAGTCATCAAAAAGCATGTTGTTTTAACGTTGTATTTGTGTTGTAGAATTTTGGTTGGGAAATAACCAAAATTCAATGTTCAAATCAACGTCAGAACCCAACAATCATTGGTAATTTAACTTTAACTTTAAGAGAGAAAATGGAAAAAAGACAGGCTGCATGTGTCCTTTGCCATTTTTAAAGATAGCCTGTTTTCCTTTCAGATGACTGTAAAAGCAGAAATGAATATATATCTATCTCAGATTATATCTTCTAACTGTAACAACCCCAGAGTTCTGTTTAAAACTATTAACACTGTCATTGATGCTCCCAAATCTGCTGGTTTTGATGCTTCTTTTGAATTCTGTGAAAATTGTCTCCATTTTTTCACTGACAAAATTGTGTCAACTAGAGCCAGTCTATCTCAGCCTTCATATGACCCTTCTGTTCCTCTGCATTTCTCTTCTGTTTTCCATCAGTTTGAGCCGGTGTCCTTTTCTTTTTTAAGTGACACAGTTAGTCATATGAAGCCCTCTGGTTCTCCTGCAGATGCCCTCCCACCTCGCCTGTTTAAGGAGGTACTTGCTACTATTGGATCAAGTGTCCTTAACATTATCAATAGTAGCCTCTCTTCTGGAATAGTTCCAGTAGAGTTTAAACATGCAGTGGTACGACCTCTGCTTAAAAAACCCAGCCTCGACCCCTCTCTCCTCTCTAACTTCAGACCTATCTCTAATCTTCCATACATTTCCAAAATATTAGAGAAGGTTGTCTACAGTCAGTTGTTGCCCTTCTTAGAGGATAATGGTATCACTGAGCTGTTCCAGTCCGGTTTTAAAGCCCTCCACAGCACAGAGTCAGCGCTTCTAAAAGTTTTTAACGATATCCTCCTGTCCACTGATTCTGGTAAATATGTTGTCCTGGTGCTTTTAGATCTGTCTGCTGCGTTCGACACCGTCGACCACGCCACCTTAATCACTCGTCTTGAGAACTGTGTGGGCATTAAGGGCGCCGCCCTCAACTGGTTCCGGTCGTACCTAACCGACAGGAGTTTTTGTGTAAAAGTAGACAGTTTTATGTCGTCCACAGCTCCTTTACCACATGGGGTCCCCCAGGGCTCAATCCTTGCCCCAATTTTATTTGCGCTTTACCTTCTCCCCCTTGGTTCTATTTTTAGGAAGTACAGTATTGCATTTCATTTTTATGCCGATGATTGCCAGATTTATTTTCCCATGGCACAAAATAACACGGTTCAACGTCTTATTGACTGCCTGCACGACATCAAAGTCTGGCTTTCAGGTAACTTCCTGAGCCTAAATGAAGACAAAACAGAAGTTATGTTGTTCGGTCCAAGTCGCTCTCCCTCCCCCAACGTTGACCTCGGCACTCTGACCCCGTATCTCAGCGACTCTGTCACAAACCTGGGGGTAAAGTTTGACTCAGATTTTAAATTCGAAAAACAAATCAGCAGCGTCGTTCAAAAAAGCTTTTATCAATTACGCCAAATAGCGAAAGTGAAACCGCTTCTATCAAGACATGATCTTGAGAAATTAATCCACGCTTTTATCTCGACTCGTCTTGATTATTGTAATGCCCTGTATGTTGGCATTAGCCAGGCCTCCCTCGCCCGCCTGCAGCTCGTGCAGAACTCTGCTGCTCGTCTGCTAACACAGACCTGCAGACGTGAGCACATCACCCCTATTTTAGCGTCCCTTCACTGGCTCCCTGTGCGTTACCGAATACATTTTAAACTCCTTTTATTTGTTTTTAAATGTCTAAACAACCTCGCGCCAACCTATCTCTCCGACCTCCTTCAGCCTTACTGCCCCACCCGATCCTTAAGATCAGCCGATCAGCTGCTGTTGACGGTCCCTGACACAAGGCTGAAGCTTAGAGGTGACAGAGCTTTCGCCGTTGCTGCTCCCAAGCTCTGGAACGACCTACCCCTGAGTGTTAGACAAGCCTCCTCTCTTCCTGTTTTTAAATCTCTCTTAAAAACATACTTTTATTCCATGGCTTTTAACACTGAGTGATATCCATCCTGCAATGGCGCCCCATAATACACCTGCTGTGATCCTGTTTTTATGTTTTTATTAATTCTATTTTAATTATTTATTTTTTATCGTGTTCTGTTTGTGTTGTGTTGTGTTTGCTCGGTACTCGTTTTATCTTTTAACCTGCTCATTGTACAGCACTTTGGCTACCCCTGTGGTAAATTTTAAATGTGCTTTATAAATAAAGTTGATTTGATTTGATTTGATTTAACTTAACATTGATTAAACATCAAAAAGCATGCTGTTTCAACGTTGTTTTTGTGTTGTAGAATATTGGTTGGGTAATGACCATAATTCAATGTTCAAATCAACGTCGGAACCCAACATTGATTAAACGTCGTCAAAAAGCAGGTTGTTTCAATGTTGCATTCGTGTTGTAGAATATTGGTTGGGAAACGACCAAAATTCAATGGTCAAATCAATGCCACAACCCAACATTGATTAAACATTGTCAAAAAACATGTTTTTTCAACGTTGTATTTGTGTTGTAGAATACTGGTTAGGAAATTACCATAATTCAATTTTCAAATCTACATCCCAACCCAACGTTGATTAAAAGTCATCAAAAAGCATGTTGTTTTAACGTTGTATTTGTGTTGTAGAATATTGGTTGGGAAATGACTATAATTCAATGTTCAAATCAACGTCAGAACCCAACATTGATTAAACGTCGTCAAAAAGCAGGTTGTTTCAACGTTGTATTTGTGTTGTAGAATATTGGTTGGGAATGACTAAAATTCAATGGTCAAATCAATGTCAGAACCCAACATTGATTAAACATCAAAAAGCATGCTGTTTTAACGTTGTATTTGTGTTGTAGAATATTGGTTGGGAAATGACCAAAATTCCATGGTTAAATCAACGTCACAACCTGACATTGAATAAACGTTGTCATGTTGTTTCAACGTTATGTTAGAGTTGCTTAACGTCAGGACCTACGTTCTCAACGTTGCTTTAATGTCTTGTGCCTGCTGGGATATGTCTGCTTTAAAATATATATATATATATGTACGGTTGCTTATAATCTAAATGGAACAAATAATAATATGAAAACAGTAAAGCCTTTTGTTCGCACAGAAAACTCTTTGAGAGTCTCAGCGTTTTCCAGCAGACGAGTAGCTCGGCCTATCCTTAAACGAGCTCTCGCATCCTCTGTTTCATCCCGCCCGTCTTCCCGCTGTAATCCGTGCTTGTACTTTCTCATGGAGTTGGTCCGAGGTTGCAGCAGACTGTTGCGTAAGCGCAGGTGTTCCCAGCAACGCCCTCCTTGTCGTCCTGGGGGTGAAACTCCAGGCGTTCCAGGGCCAGGAAATCTCTCTAATCCCCCCTCCCCAAGTGTCTTGTGGGTCCCACACCTGTAGGGCCTGACCGGAAAACCTCCAGTGGGAGCCGACATCCCGCTTGAATGCTAATCCCCGAACTCGACTAAGCGGAATCCTCTCTAGCAGCAGTAGCTGTTGGATATCTGAATATTACTCAACGCCTGTGGACACTTTTTCACGTCAGTCACTATCAAAGTGCGAGAGAAGAAAATACAGTTTGGAATCAACTGTACAGTAAATATTGCAGTAAAATAAAGAAAAACTGAAAAACTTCAGTTATGTTCAAAAGATAAAAGCAATTACTGCAGAAATGAATGAATGATCAGTCATACCTTCAAAACATACCGATACTACACTTTGAAAACCATTGTTTTGGAAAGTTTTTTAACAAAAAATAAGCATTTTATTACACTGCATTATAGTTTTAAAACCAATATTCCAGGATATTTACTCACCAAAAATATGTTATTTAGCCATGATACAAAACAGTCTAATATGACTGTGGAAGTTGTTCCCTACCCGTTCCACGGGCATCACGTCACAGGAGCCAGGTGGGCCGTTTAACAGAGTTTTAATCAATATGCGATGCCAAGAACAATCTTTTCAGTACAATCTTTTCAGATGTCTGTCTCTCCACTTTCTCCCACCTCTCTCCTCCGCTGGCCGCTCACTGTTAAATCTAATCACCTGCCAGCTGTGTCTCGCCGTCCCGCACAAGCCCCGGCCCTAGCCGATGGTGCTCCTCCCCATACTTGCCAACCCTCCCGGATTTTCCGGGAGACTCCCGAAATTCAGCGCCTCTCCCGAAAACCTCCCAGGACAAATTTTCTCCCGAAAATCTCCCGAAATTCAGGCGGAGCTGGAAGCCACGCCCCCTCCAGCTACATGCGGACCTGAGTGACGTCAGGTGCGCAACACCACGTAAATCGTTGGCCAACCAAAAAGTAACCCCAGTACGCTATAGCCAACATTCACCAGGAGATGGCAACAGACAAACATAGATAACTCTATTACATTATTCCCCTTTTAGAAATGTATAGAAGTTACTCAAAATAAATAAACAACCCAACCAAAAAATGCAGCAGCTCAATTAAAAAACTGTACTTAAGCCACATTCTTTTTTATTTATTTTAGTACTGAACTCTTAACCCTCATTTGTAAAAAAATAACATGCTTATTATACAAACAGTATTTGTACACCTTTAACACAGATTTTTATACTGTCTTCAGAGATTCAGTTTTTTTGGTGGTACTCGAAACCTTTCTGGGTACCTGCGAAAGGGTGTTCAGCATGGTTAGAAAAATAGTGACAGAGAATAGAACAAGGATGGACAATTCAACCCTTAACTCAACAATGAGTAGATGAGTGTTATGTGTGTGTATATGTGTAAATAAATGAACACTGAAATTCAAGTATTTATTTATTTTATTTATATATATATATATATATATATATATATATATATATATATATATATATATATATATATATATATAGTGTATATATATATATATATATATACACTATATATATATATATATATATATATATATATATATATAGTGTATATATATATATATATATATATATATATATATATATATATATATATATGAAATACTTGACTTGGTGAATTCTAGCTGTAAATATACTCCTCCCCTCTTATCCCCGCCCCCAACCACGCCCCCGCCCCACCCCGACCCCCCACCCCCACCTCCCGAAATCGGAAGTCTCAAGGTTGGCAAGTATGCTCCTCCCTCAACACCATTGACAGAGGCGGTGACCTTTGCTCCTGCAGCGCGCTGATCACACTCTCCCTCCACAATGACACTTTGAAAACGACTGTTTTTTTTGGGGGGGAAAATCACATGAAAAATGAGGCGTTATATTACATTCTGATTGAATTCAAAACAAACATGGCTGACATTCAGCACTTTAAAAAAAATCCCCTCTAAAAATGGCTCGACAATATAATGATAGCCAATATTTCAAAACAGACTAATGCTACATATTGAAAATACCTTTATTTTTAGAAAGTCTTACAAAAATGTTGCTATTATATTACAATACATCCTAGTTTGTTAACGAGCTTAAAAAAACCCCAAACAAACACTTAATTCAGCCATAATTTCAAAAGAGACTAACTCTACATTTTAAACGGAAAAATAGGGGATGCATTACCATTATTTTGATTTGCGAATTAGCTTCAAAACAAACAGGGCTGACATCGGAAAATCTGACGAAAAAATGTGTCGCCGTATTACATTTTGATCTGTTAATTAGCCTCAAAAAACACTTCATTTAGCAACAGTTTCAAAACAGACTAAATCTACTTGTACACTTTAAAAACAGAAAATAGGTGCTATTTTACTAATATTCTGAGTTGTGAACTAGATTGAAAACAAACGTGGCCAACATCCAGCACGGATGACATTGTATTTTTCTACAAAAAATAAATTATTATTGAACCATGAGTTCAAAAGAGGCTGATACTACATCATTAAAACCACTGTTTTGTGAAAGTTGTACTTAAAAAGATAAATAAAAAAAATGCTATACTACTAATTTTCTGATTTGTCAACTAGCTTCAAAGCAAACATAGCCGACATTTGAAAATCAGAAAAACTTATGAAAAATGTGGCACTATATTACAAAAAACAAAACCAGTGAAGTTGGCACCTTGTACATAAAAACAGAATACAATGATTTGCAAATCTTTTCCAACCTATATTCAATTGAATAGACTGCAAAGACAAAACATTTAATGTTCAAACTGGAAAACCTAATTTTTTGCAAATATTAGCTCAATTGGAATTTGATACCTGCAACATGTTTCAAAAAATCTGGCACATAAAGTTGAGGAATTCTCATCAAACACTTATTTGGAACATTCCAAAGGTGAACAGGTTAACTGGTAACAGGTGGGTGCCATGATTGGGTATGGAAGCAGCTTCCATGAAATTCTCAGTCATTCACAAACAAGGATGGGGCGAGGGTCACCACTTTGTGAACAAATGCGTGAGCAAATTATTGAACAGTTTAAGAACAACATTTCTCAACGAGCTATTGCGAGGAATTTAGGGATTTCACCATCTACGGTCCATAATATCATCAAAATGTTCAGAGAATCTGGAGAAAACACTGCATGTAACATTGAATGCCCGTGACCTTGGAACCCTCAGGCGGTACTGCATCAAAAAGCGACATCAGTGTTTAAAGGATATCACCACATGGGCTCAGGAACACTTCAGAAAACTGCTGTCAGTAACTACAATTCGTCTCTACATCTGTAAATGCAAGTTAAAACTCTACAATGCAAAGCAAAAACCATTTATCAACAACGCCCAGAAACGTCCAGACCTGTCTCCCATCGAAGCGTAAAATACCACAACGTAGACCCCGGACTGTTGAACAATTTAAGTTGTACATCAAGCAAGAAAGGGAAATAATTCCACCTGAAAAGCTTCAAAAATTGGACTCCTCAGTTCCCAAGCGTTTACTGAGTGTTGTTAAAAGGAAAGGCCATGTAACACAGTGGTAAAAATGCCCCGGTGCCAACTTTTTTGCAATGGGTTGCTGCAATTAAATTCTAAGTTAATGATTATTTGCAAAAAAAAAAACGTTTCTCAGTTCGAACATTAAATATATATTTTTTTAATTATCTATTCAATTGAATAAAAGTTGAAAAGGATTTGCAAATCATTATTTTCTGTTTTTATTTACAAATTACACAACATGCCAACTTCACTGGTTTTTGGGTTTTGTACATCCTAATTCGTTACCTAGCTACAAAAAAACACATCATTTCCAAACAGACCAACTCTACACTTGGAAAACCACCTGTTTTCAGAAAATCGTATGAAAAAAATAAGCGCTATATTGTTTATTATTCTGGTTTGTGAACTCGCTTCAAAACAAACATGACTGATATCCAGCACAGATGATGTAATAATTCCCTCCAAAAACAAACACTTTATTGAGCCATAATTTACTACTATTTACTACTATTCTGACATGTAAACTAGCTTCAAAACAAACATGGCCATTGGAAAATCAGAAAATATTATGAAAAATGTGGCACTATAGTACATCCTAATTGGTTAACTAGCTTCAAAAAACACATAATTTCAAGACTATTCTCCCTTTTCTGTCTACGCACTGTCTGCTTGTAAGTACTCCGTCATTGTGCGCTGCCGAACATGCTCCTCCGTTCATAAACCAGCAATGTCACGACATGAAGACGACAGGGGTGCGGGGTGGCGGACCGGTATTTTTCAGAGGCGGTATAGTACCGAATATGATTCATTAGTATCGCGATACTATACTAATACCGGTATACCGTACAACCCTACTATCTGCATATGTTGGTGTCAAACATGACTACCTCCAAATATCGCCTCAAAACTGCTTAAAACTTTAGTTTTTGCTGCTTTTTGAGAAATGTTTCTAAGGTCAGTGCTATGAAAACGTATTACCGTGTGTGTGTGTGTGTGTGTGTGTGTGTGTGTGTGAGATCCAGGAGGGTATTGCTATTTAGGCTTGTCCCAATGGTAACAGACACTGCCAAGCCTCATCAATGGAAAGCCTCATTGGTGCCAACAAGCCGTTTCAAATTAAATCCCCGTCAAGTCATTTAGAACATTTTCACATTTGGAAAAAAAATACAAATAAAATACAAATAAAAAAAACACTATAAGGGAGGGAAGAGGTTTGTTTTGTTGATAAATTCCTGATCAAAGCTTCGCTCACACGTCACATCAACACGACGACGCTCTGACTGGCATCTCCTTTGGGGTAATTTGTACACGGCCATGACAAGCGTCTACCTCGTCTTTCCAAAGGCGATAAGGGAGCGGATGTCTCAACGCCGCCATCCGTCTCCATTTGCTTTTTGGATGTCAGCGCTCGCCCGTTTTTGGATGGCGTGGGACAAGAGCAACGGACGTTTCATTTTTTTTAATTTTTTTTTTCCAGCTTCCATGGCATCACTATAGCTTACCTGGTATCTGCTTTTTGCAGGGAGATCTAGGCCCCTTGTGTACTAGTTTGCCATATTGGTGTGGTTGACCTCCGCTGTGTTCACGTGAAGTAAACACCTCAGAAAAACGGAATGCAAAGAATACTTGCATGCCTTATTGATACCATCCACACAACTTTTGACAAAACGGTAACCAACTTTACCGATTTTACCATAAAAAAAACGTAATGTCATGTTTTTTTTGTCAATGTTAGTCTAAGTTCTTACTGTGATAAAATAAGTTAGAATATTTAATTAATTACCTTGTAATATAAATACATAATTCCATCTTACCAAGACACAAATGGTGAATATGTTCCCCCATACTAAAGCGTTACCAAAAAAAATGTCCCGTGCTTCCGATGCTTTAGGCCAGGCCTGGGCAATTATTTTGACTTGGGGGCCACATTTAGAGAAAAAAGATGTGCCTGGGGGCCGGTATATCTATTTTTAGGAACACTAATACAAAACCTCACAATAATGTCTGATTGAATGCAAAAAACGTTATGACAGACCGCCTTAAAAAACGTAATGGAATTTTAAATTTTTCTATGAATGATAAAACACTGAATATTGACATAATATGAAAGGCACACCCCCTTTCGATCGACACATTTTACAATCAAGTGAAAGGCAACACAAATGCAACAAACAGTGAAATATGAACAGGAAGGGTACAAAATAAACCCACCTACAATCTGATATATCTGATACATCACTAAGCTTTAGAACTTTGTTGTGAAAGTCTCCTTCCGCATCTGTGGAAACGCTTCCCGCCCACACTGTTTGGTGCCTCATCTGAGCTGCTGTGACGTAGATGACCATAGTAACTAATTAGATGACCATCTTAACTAATTAGATTACCATAGTAACTGGTATATCATCCAAAAGCACAGATTCCAACCATTGACTTACGGTCATCATTTTAAATTCAAACTGTAATACTAACCGTCAATGACTTTTACCGCGACTATCATTAATACCGTTTAACAACGTAGGGCTATCCCTGGCTAAATTGGGCCCCCACTTAAAAAAAAACAAAAAAAAAACACACATATATATATATATATATATATATATATATATATATATATATACATATATATATATATATATATACACGATGCGTTCAAGGACGGCTGAACAGGATAGGACGCCATAAATAATAATTAATAAAAAATATATTTAATTTGTTAGCACTTTTTATTCAAACACATCTTAAAGTGCTAAAGTACAAACTAATATTTAAAACAGTAAACTTTTTGCCATTAAAAAATATAAAATACTAATACCAAAATGCTTAGTTTTGTCAAAAAAACAATTACAGAATTTCATAATAAATTAAATATATTAAATATATATATATATATTATATATATATATATATAGATATATTTGCTGACTAATTTTATATACAGGTTACATGTACTGACTTTTTTCATATATTATGTTAGTGCAGTGTCAATACAGTCAGTGAGTGTGCCACACACTCACCGAGGCGTCATTTACCCTTCACTAACAAATGCAATTTTATAGAGAACATCTCATGCAGAAAACATTTTTTATTGACATTGAAACATTTTACTTTAACGCATTTAATTTATTTGCAAAAACCTAAAGTCCCATCAGGGTTTATTTTGAAAGGACACTTGCGAGCGAGCACACCAGTCGAAATGTCAGCGGTTAAAGTAAATGAACATGTGCTTCAAAATTGCCTTTTTAACCCGAGTTCATACGTGCGATAAGTTTTTATAATTAATGCTTTGACAGTCCTACGATAATTTACAGTGTGATGTTTTAGGATGGCCACAGTTTAACCCTGGAACAGATTATTTCTGTTCGTATCAATTGCACAATGTTTAGAAATCAGAGCAAATCCGGTTTGCATTCCAAATTGTAACTGCGTGCATGTTGGAAATAAATTATAACCATAACCATATTTGGTGTATTTGTGCATTTCACTATTTTATAACATGGAGTCAGCGCAAAGCATGCTGGGAAAACCCAGCAAGCACGGCAAACCAGCGACGTGAAAACACATCGATTTGTGCGTCCTGTCCTGCGGATATGAATATTTATGGCCTCGCTCATCACCCACGAGCTGTTCCTCACGTTCAGCCTCTCAGTTACCATGGCAACCTGCCTTATTGTGTTGCCCTTACGAGACGTAGGCTTCAACGACGTCGCCTTCTGCCCAGCCAGCCCTCATGCTGGAATTAAGACTCTGTGTTTTGTGCGTCTGTCGCTTTAAAAGTATCATGTATCACGACAGCGAGGAGGACACACATGTAAGCGACACTAGCCTAACGATGTTAGCCGCAATGCTAACATTACATTTTGAACAGCAGCATCATGCTGGGTTGGCGTATTCACTGAAAGAAACGATCCAACTTACAAAACCCATGTTCGTTGCAGACCGACGGGTTGTTGGCATTATTTTAAGATGTGTAGCGAAGCCTATGATTTTTTTTGATTTCTTTTTGGGAGGGTTTTCTGAGCAAACTTATACCAAGTTATTACTACTCCTTTTTGAACACGTAAAGAAAATGTACAAATGTAATGCATCATTTTGAAAACTGTATACATGTTCAAATAATCTGAATCGGAAAATCTGAATCCACTTCTATCATCTTTACGCGCCTTTTATCCAATATATTGTGTAACCTACCTGGTTCAGTCCCTGCTTTATATATATATGTATATATATATATATATATATATATATATATATATATACATATATATATTAGAGATGTCCGACAATACCGGCCTGCCGATATTATCGACCGATAAATGCGTTAAAATGTAATATCGGAAATTATCGGTATCGTTTTTTTTATTATCGGTATCGGTTTTTTATTTTATTTTTTTATTTTTTTATTAAATCAACATAAAAAACACAAGATACACTTACAATTAGTGCACCAACCCACAAAACCTCCCCCCCCCCACGCATTCACACAAAAGGGTTGTTTCTTTCTGTTATTAATATTCTGGTTCCTACATTATATATCAATACAGTCTGAAAGGGATACAGTCCGTAAGCACACATGATTGTGCGTGCTGCTGGTCCACTAACTCATTAATTACTGGTTTCTATGTAACTGTTTTTATATTGTTTTACTTTCTTTTTTATTCAATAAATTTGTTTTAATTTATTTATCTTATTTTATTAATTCTTAATTTATTAATCTTCACCATACCTGGTTGTCCAAATTAGGCATAATAATGTGTTAATTCCACGACTGCATATATCGCTTGATATCGGTATCGGTAATTAAAGAGTTGGACAATATCGGAATATCGGATATTGGCAAAAAGCCATTATCGGACATCCCTAATATATATATATATATATATATATATATATATATATATATATATATATATATATATATATATATATATATATATATATATACAGCATAACCTGTGTGTGTGTGTGTGTGTTCTGGCAAAGCTTACTTAATGGGGACATCGCTCTGTTTACACAGTCACCTTTAGAGGACCTCTAACAGTCTGGGAACAAAAAAAACAGGTCCTCTAAAGGGAAACCTTTTTAAATGGTAGTCAGATCCATTCTATATCCTTCTATATATGGTAGTTGGAGTTGCAGACAACGTCATTACTGCTAAATAGCAGTTTTCAGTAATGTCACAGAAGATGCAGGTGAAACTTCCTATAAGAGGACAGCTGTAGTGCTGTATTCTGAGGATCATGTCATATTTAATTCGAACCATATTAAGTCTTTTTCCCCAGAGTCCCCAGTAAGAATGATCAGCACATTACTTCATCAATCCAGAGATTTAAAGACGTGTATGAGCTAACTGGGCAGTGGACATTTTACCTCATTTTTTTTATGCCTCCACAACCTGATGATCAAAAACTTCCAAATTATAATCAGTATGTGTGTGTGTGTGTTAAAAAGTGTTTACATACGCATTGTTTTCACTAGCAGGCTGCAGATAAATGCAAATAAATAAAAAAATGTGTACTTTGAAGCGCCAAATGACGACTGACGACTATATTTCAACAATAGTATATCAATATCATGTAGTTATTTTGGTATTAACTGTGTAAACAATGTCCTCTGCAGTGGACATTTGTGTTTATAATATAACTTTTATTTTTTTGTGTGTAACTCTGACAAGAATGAAAAAAGAAAAACAAAGAAACAGGTTTTTAGGAGGATATGCAAATATATTCTATCAATTAAATACATTATTTAATGAGGAAAAAGCTTAGATTTTTTATTTTGTCGTTTCGATTAATCATTTCATGAATGTAATAAGAATTGATAGAATCCAGACAAGATAGAGTGCCCGGAAGTTAACATATATGCGGACATTGTTTCTGCACGGCCTCTGCAGTATAGCGCACGTGAGAACGGTAGTCCGCGGTTGCTGTGGTTTGTATGGCGGCAAACAGCAGGTCGTTTTTAATAATTATATATATTTGTTTGCAAACATGTTAAAAGTGCAATATCAGTGTTGATTAGGTGGCTTTATTAGGAAAAAAAGGATGGTTATGACAAGCAGAAAA
The DNA here is from genome assembly GCF_033978685.3 of Nerophis lumbriciformis. NCBI lineage: Eukaryota > Metazoa > Chordata > Actinopteri > Syngnathiformes > Syngnathidae > Nerophis > Nerophis lumbriciformis. The sequence continues at coordinate 16,828,317 of NC_084576.2, forward strand.
AAAATCCTTGATTATTTCAAATATTTTCCCTACAATAGACATTGAGGCTATAAAAGTGTGTTTATTCCATTACTCGATTAATCAAACTTTTTTTGCTTTTCGTCAGTGAAAATTAAAATATATATATATATATATATATATATATATATATATATATATATATATATATATATATATATGTACACTTTTTAGTAAATACATGAACAAAAAAATATCCCCAAGTTTCATACAATAAAAGTGTGTTTATTCCATTACTCAATTAATCAAACTTTTTCCGCTTTTCATCAGTAAAAATTAAAAAAAAAAAAATATATATATATATATATATATGTATATATATATATATATATATATATCAATCAATGTTTATTTATATAGCCCTAAATCACAAGTGTCTCAAAGGGCTGCACAAGCCACAACGACATCCTCGGTACAAAGCCCACATAAGGGCAAGGAAAAACTCACCCCAGTGGGACGTTGATGTGAATGACTATGAGAAACCTTGGAGAGGACCGCATATGTGGGTAACCCCCCCCCCCCCTCTGGGGGAGACCGAAAGCAATGGATGTCGAGTGGGTCTGACATAATATTGTGAGAGTCCAGTCCATAGTGGATCCAACATAATAGTAAGAGTCCAGTCCATAGTGGGGCCAGCAGGACACCATCCCGAGCGGAGACGGGTCAGACCCGAAAATAATACGTTACAGTAGTCGAGACGAGACGTAACGAACGCATGAATAATGATCTCAGCGTCGCTAGTGGATAAAATAGAACGAATTTTAGCGATATTACGGAGATGAAAGAAGGCCGTTTTAGTAACACTCTTAATGTGTGATTCAAACGAGAGAGTTGGGTCGAAGATAATACCCAGATTCTTTACTGAGTCGCCTTGTGTAATTGTTTGGTTGTCAAATGTTAAGGTGGTATTATTAAATAAATGTCGGTGTTTAGCAGGACCGATAATCAGCATTTCCGTTTTCTTGGCGTTGAGTTGCAAGAAGTTAGCGGACATCCATTGTTTAATTTCATTAAGACACGCCTCCAGCTGACTACAATCCGGCGTGTTGGTCAGCTTTAGGGGCATGTAGAGTTGGGTGTCATCAGCATAACAGTGAAAGCTAACACCGTATTTGCGTATGATGTCGCCTAGCGGCAGCATGTAAATACTAAAGAGTGCAGGGCCAAGAACCGAACCCTGAGGAACTCCGCACGTTACCTTAACATAGTCCGAGGTCACATTATTATGGGAGACGCATTGCATCCTGTCAGTAAGATAAGAGTTAAACCACGACAAAGCTAAGTCTGACATACCAATACGTGTTTTGATACGCTCTAATAAAATATTATGATTGACGTTATCGAAAGCAGCGCTAAGATCAAGAAGCAGCAACATAGATGACGCATCAGAATCCATCGTTAGCAGTAGATCATTAGTCATTTTTGCGAGGGCTGTCTCCGTAGAGTGATTTGCCATGAAACCGGATTGAAAAGGTTCACAGAGATTGTTAGACACTAAGTGTTCATTTAGCTGCTGTGTGACAATTTTTTCGAGGATTTTCGAAATAAAGGGAAGGTGGGACACCGGTCGGTAGTTTACCATGAGGTCAGGATCAAGGTTAGGTCTTTTGAGCAGAGGATGAATAACCGCTTTCTTGAATGCTAGGGGAACAGTGCCAGAGGAAAGTGATAAGTTTATAATATTTAGCACTGATGGACCTAATAATACAAAAAGCTCCTTGATAAGTTTCCCAGGAAGTGGGTCAAGTAAACATGTTGTTTGTTTTATCCCACTTACACGCCGTAATAGTTCCTCTAATGTTATTTCATCAAAAAGAGAGAGACTATTTTATATTGCAGTATCCGTCGTAGATACAGTTGTATCTGTGTTAATAGAACCTAGTTGTAGCTGGGATGCGTTGTCTTTAATCTCCTTTCTAATGAGTTCAATTTTCTTATTAAAGAAATTCATAAAGTCATCTGCCGAGTGGGTGGAGCTATTGGGAGGAGTCCCTTGTTGGGTTAGCGATGCTACTGTACTAAACAAAAATTTAGGGTCGTTTTTGTTAAGCCGGATGAGATTTGAGTAATATTTAGCTTTAGCTAAGGTAAGCATGCATTTATACGATATTAAACTATCACTCCATGCTTGATGGAAAACCTCAAGCTTGGTCGCGCGCCATTTGCGTTCCAACTTTCTACATGATAATTTATGAGCTCTGGTTTCTTCTGTAAACCATGGGGTGCGCCTTTTAGGGGCCCTTTTTTGTTTTAGCGGTGCTATACTATCAATGGTTTTGCGCAGGGCATTGTCAAAGTTGTTAGTTAGGTTATCAATAGAGCCGACATAATTTGGGAATGGTGCCATTGCCGAAGGCAGTAGGTCAGCAAGAGTCATCGTTGTGGCAGCATTAATGTTGCGGCTGCTATAGCAGTTATTATTATTATTAGTTTGTTGACAATGAGTCAGAACTTCGAATTTTATAAGGTAATGATCGGACATTACTTTAGTATACGGGAGTACCATAACTTTGGAGGTGGTGACACCCCTGACCAGCACTAGATCTATCGTATTACCGTTGCGATGCGTAGGTTCATTTATTATTTGTGTAAGACCACAGCTATAAATTATAGTTTGGAGCGCCACGCACTGAGGGTCCGATGGGGTATTCATATGGATATTAAAGTCCCCCATTATGATTATATTGTCTGCGTGCGTCACTAGATCAGCAACGAACTCTGAGAACTCATTGATAAAGTCCGAGTAGGGCCCTGGGGGGCGGTAGATAACAGCCATATCGAGAGGCAGCGGTGCGACAGACCTCATAGTAAGCACCTCAAACGATTTGTATTTATTATTTAGGTTAGGGGTAAGTTTAAAGTTTTCATTGTATATTAGTATACATATATATATATATATATATATATATATATATATATATATATATATATGTACACTTTTTAATAAATACATGAACAAAAAAATCTCCCCAAGTTTCATACAATTAGTTATTTAACATTTTTACAATGTGACGTGAAGCCTTTTTTTATTTTTTATTTTAATTTTTTACAAATAATGATTTTTACTGATTTCCTCATTTTGATTCAAAAACGTCGCACACATTATTTTATTCATTTTCATTTAGTAGGTTTAAATGTTTTATATATTGTGCTCCTAAGTTACATTTTAATTGATCATCGTTTATTTATTAAATTATTTTTTCATTCAAAATATTGATTTTATAAATTATATTATTTAATATACGTTAATTTCAGACACATTGATTACTTTTAAATGTTTTCTGTCACAAACTAACAAACAATTTTAAGGAAAGTTACATTTTTTTTAAGTGGATCTTTCCTTTTTATTTAACATTAATAAGGATACTATGTTATGCAGAGGTGCACTTATTACAATTGTATAGACAAATTATGCTGTTTATAGATTGGTAGGGTGCAAAATGTGTTCTCCTTCCTCGCGAGGTGAACAGAAAAGAAGCACTGCTTTAAGTGCAGGGGTACCTAATGAGGTGGCTGTATTTACCATAAGCTTTACATTTCACTGAATATTATTATCCGTATTTTATTTAAACATAATACAAAAAAATATGGCATTTCATTACAGTCTTTTTTCTTTTTTTACGTGACACTCTTGGTATTTCCGATCTCGTTATTTGGGCGGTTTGTAATTCCGAGGCTATAATAAATGTCAACCAAAGGCCAGGGATTGTTATGCAAATGTTCTGCATTGAATTCTTTGCACAAAAAAAAAAAAAAACACAACAAAAAAGGAAATGTCAATAATCATTTTACTGAAGGCTTAATTCAGCGTGTGGTTTTCCACACGCGCGTAAACGTAGAATAGGAGAGGCCATTGTCTGCAGCTCTTCACTGCAGAGGCAATTAAGGGAGGCGGGGCTTAGGGGATCGGATGTTAATAATTGCACTTTAAAGCGCAAATGGCTAGGCAATTAGTGGTAATGTCCGCCATATCTCACGCTTGGGAAGTGGACAAATAAAAGGAAGTGAAGTGTGCGTCATGTAATAACACATGCAGGTCTCAGTGTGGTCCAGGTCGAGTTATAATTGCTTGTTTTTACATTTATGATTAGAGTCAAGGCAGCGGGTTCATTTTTTGGACTTGTTTTTTTGTTTGTTGTTTCACCTCCCGCGTCGTTGTGCTTTCC